>NW_012130071.1:5703461-5747853 GCF_000143395.1 Atta cephalotes
CCGTTACCTTCCCGTTACCGGTTAGGTCGGTACCGTCGGTACGGACGTGANAGAGAGAGAGAGAGAGAGAGAGAGAGAGAGAGAGAGCGGAAATTATTTTCGGGTAGAATAGAAAGTTGAATTTTTCATAATATTGTCGGATTTAGATTAAATCTAATAAGTGCACTTGAATGCGCGCTCGAAACGTGAAAGTTCAATAAAGTCTCGCCATTTCTTTTTTTATGCAGGTGTAAAATGGTATTCTTTAGAGAGATATACAAATCCCGATCGATTTAAAAGATTTTATTTGTCTTCTTAGTCGCGAAGTGATCTGTGTTTATTCATAATATTAAAAAATTTTTACATGTAGAATTTATACATGTTCTAATTTTTATCTATTATAAATAAATATACTAAATTGTATATAAATTTATATTATATATAAATACATTAATTATATCCTTGCACTAAATATAATTTTCAAAAATGATCATACTTGTTCAATACTGAGAAGAAATTAAAATCTTCAGTATTGATAAAAAATTTTATTTCCGTACTTCTGATAAATGCAAGCTCTTTATAATATCTATAGACTTAAATATCTAAAATTAATTTCTACATAATTGGATAATTGTTATTGGATATTGTTATTTTCAGAATGTACCTTTATTAATTTCTTATTGCATCACAACAGATCAATTCAATTCTTCGACATGGAATTCTATGAATTAAAAAAGAAGAAAACTACTCGCTTACGTATCACGTTTGAAGTTAGCAAAGGCATGCTGCGATAGAATGTGAAAACTATTAGTAAAGATCAGCTGCCGTTGTTCTGAGATTTATCTCAGTGAGATTTTTCAGATATGACGTCTAATATTTCATTTATTGATTAACTTTACTGATTAATCATAAGGCTTATTTAGATAAGTGTATGATGAAGAGCAATTCGATAATTCTACTTTATACATTGTAGATCTGGAATTATTGCTTGTTTTTATAAATATTACAATACATTAGTTCTAATTAAGCAATATCCTGAAATATTAAATTTGAAATTATCTTCTAAATAAGATATTTTACATCTATTTTTATATTATTTCTAATTTCAAAACGGAAATTGTATCAAATCAAATATTATCTTTATACTGAATGCATTTTCAATGTAATACAACACGATTTATGTACAAAAATTATGTATCTGGGAATCAATGTCGTAAATTCATAACAATCATGACCTTCGTTGGCAGGATAGAAAATAGTGTTACTCAATTCTTGCAACAAGGAGTTCAACACAATTATTATCAGAACACAACTTTATGCTACTTTTTCTTGAAATGGCACCGATATTTCTCGTTTTTATATTTAAACGAAACTATTTTCTTACTTCTTTATACGAGCCATTTTCTTTCATTTCAATTGCAATGATTTCGTAACATTGAGATACTTGAAACATGTTGCGAAAAATTTCTGCAATAACCTTGAATAAATGTTATTGACATATTTTATATTTTATGAATGAGAAATGTTTATTATAAGTCCAGTAAAAAATTATATTAAGATTTAATAAAATTATTTCTATAAATTTTAAGAAATTTTTTTTTAACTGAGAACTAACTATAATCAAAATTTTTATAATAACATAAAAGTAACAAAATTTTATATTATTTTATTTGATATTATTGAAAGAATATTTGAAGTGTTTAACTTCAAGAGAAATCATATTTTATAAAAAAATTTAAATCTCTATTCAAAATGTTACATAAATTATTTTTTCAATCAATGGAATCTTTTACATTTATAGTTATTTATTTGGTTCTCGATAGCATAATAAACTCTAGATTGTTCTGATTCATTCTACGATTACGTAGATGACTTAATGTGACCTATCAATTCTACGATCAGTCGCGCTTTGAACTCTGTGAAATTGCATTGGGGTACAAATGTGACGCCATGTGCTCGTTAATCTTTTTTTCCATCAAAATCGTTACGTGTTACACGGCAAGTGATGTAACGTACATATTGAACTACAAGTTCTTGTTCGATCGAGTTAGATCGACGTCGATCTGTGTAAACGTCGAAGTTGAAGCAACGTTTTCCGGCCACATTGCTGGCCGTAACGCACGAGAAATACTATTCTGACTACCGAATGATTTATATTCCGATGAAAATCACGGGACGCACCACCTCGCTGCATTTTGCTACTGCTGCACGTAAAGCCGATTGTATAAAATTTATCCGTCAGTCGACAAAATAATGATTTATTATAGCCCAGTAAGTCCGTAAGTCATATCCATTTGCCACGTAAAAATTTTCCATTTAACAAGTTATCGCCTAAGAGATGTATAAATTCACCGCATGTCGGGTTTATTTATTATTGATTGATACGTACAATACTTCGATGTTGATTACGTTTTACAAATATATTTCCGTGTAACATGATTGCATAACAACTTATTTTGCAAATTAAACATTAAGCCTTCTGACTTGAATGAATAAATAATTACATAAAACTCTACTCTTTGCTTTTATATAGAGTTTTATGTATACTTATTTTGCATTTAATACATGCAGAACAATATTAGAAATATAAAAACATATCTTATATTTTATTATTTAGATTGAAAACTTTTTATTTTAGATTATAAAGACACTATGTAAGTCATATCCGTTTGTTACATTTTCAATGTAGATATATCTTAATAATATACAACGTGTTTTAATTTTATTGCAAATATATAATATAAAACTATAAAATAATAAAAAATATATAATATAAAATAAATATATTATATATTAAAATATATTATAAATAAATTATTATAAATATATTATATATTATATAAATATATATTTTATATATAATATAAAATTATAAATTTAATTTATATTGAGAAGATATATGTATATATTTCGATTTGCATTAAATTTAAAAAATAGTATGAGGTATGAAGTGCCAAGTTTCTTAGATTTTTTGAAAAGTGTTTATTGTTCATATTACTAAAGGAAGTCTAATTATAAGACAAAAGATTTCTGAATCTTTAGCATAGAAGATTCACTTGTGCTTTCAGTAGGAACCGTCACATGAATGCCGTGACGACGACAATGACGCGATGAGGCAATGTCGTGCTAATTCTGTCGCGTTTAAAGCGAATGCATAATATGAGTATGTAATGACTCGCCCTCGCGACTTGGTTGTTCATTATATCGGACGGGATGGGTGACGGCGCTGTCGTAAGACGATTCAGTCGTAAGCGCGAAGTCGCGGTTGTGCAAGGGAAAAAAAACAATGAATTAAGTAAGACAAAATCGCGCTTTCACGCTACTCCGTTGCTTCTTTCGCGCGGTAATTAATTCGCCACATTGCTATTTCTAGTGTTTGCACGATTGTTTGACCAGTTTCCGATAACAGTATATCCTGAGACACAATTGATACTTTCGCGATTGCTCCTAATCGCTGATGTAATAAATGAAATTCTGCGCGCTCCATTGACTGATCTACAATCTCTTTAATATATTCGTTTTTATATAATATCGTAAAGTTGATTGATTACGAACAGACGTACCAAAGCAGAACATCAAGAAATAACAGGTAGTTCATATCGCGATCAAGTGCAAATATTGATTGAAATTATTATCTAAACTCTGACAAGAAAAACGCACTTTTAAAACGTTAATTATATGTATTCTACTATAACTCAAGTTTTCATGAAAGTATCAGTGATTTAACTCCATGTCGAACTCGTGTAATTGTACAAAACGAACATATGCGGCATTGCTTCGCGAGATATATAGCGTAACGTGTAATTTACATAATTTTCTTTTCCGCGTGCTTTAGTGATTGGCATTGACTTTTTAAAAATATGTTTACGCTAGAAGAGCAGCTAGAAAAACCGGTGAAAGTATTCGGGGAAAACTCATCAAATTCGACAATTAAGAGATAAACTCTGAATATCATGTCTTCACCGAGAAAAAGAATGAATGAAAAAATTCCGATCATATCAAACAGAATTTTATATATATTTAAATAAATTATATTTATTTCAACTAGAATAATAATAAATTTAAAAAATTCTGGTTTATCAATTTTCAATCAGAATTCCAATTAATACAACCAGACTCTATTTTCAGTGTTTCTTTTATATCGTGCTTTATAATTTTTATTTTTGTAACAGCAATTTATTGTATATAATATACAAATTATTTATTTTTTAAACATTTTAGTTGTTTAACTTACACTTATAAGCTATAAAGATTGTCACAATTTTCTTAAGTTGTAAATTTAAAAGTCCATTCTTCTCTGGATTTAAATGCTTATTATATTGTCAATGTCAAATTTCTTTCAATTTACTCTGTATTACGATAATAAAACACACCCGCCATCACGTCGTCACTTTCTTTATTTTTTACAATTCATATTCGACACATTCAACTTTCAATTTTATAAAAGAAATGTCATTTACATTTAAAGAAATAAAGCTGCTTCTTTAGTATCAGAACAGAAGCTGCAGGTCATTTTTGGTTGATTGCCATGCGATCGCGCGTGTCAACCACACTTTCTTCGATCACTTCACATTTACTTCCTTTTCTTTCATACAACTCGACATCTCGCGTAATAATGTACATTTTTGCAGGTGTGTGATTAATTTTGCAGTTACGATAAGACTCTTCAAATATGTCAATTGTCTGCCCCATTAATTATTTTTAATATCTTTAACTGAACGGAAACGTTTTTTCACTTATTTACACTTTTTATAAATCAGAACAGAGTATCATTTTATATATTATATTTTATTTCGTTTTATTTTTATTTCTCACATCCGAACGAAATTGTGTCATTTCTCCAACTCAGAGAGAAAAGTCAGAGCATAAATTCGCGCAATTATTAGGTGTACAACTTTGCTTCCGCCGTTTTCCTATAGATGGCTTTAGCGGTAAATGGTGATCGAAATAAATAGATCATAGATGTCATACAATAAACTTGGGCATCTGTCAACATAACCCCATAGAAACATTAGTCGATTTGTGTCTGCATCATAAAGTTATTCTCGATTGAAAATGTCAGTTTACGAGCCAAATTCTCATCATTTGCGGGAGGTTTTAATTTTTTGCTTCAATATGAAGAAATCTGCAGCTGAGGCTCATCGAATGCTCTCAAATACTTATAATGAGGCCGCTATTAGTGAAAGAACGTGTCGTGAGTGGTTTCAACGTTTCAAGAACGGATTTTGTCCAAGGTCATGCTTTGTATTTGGTGGGACCAGCTCGGCGTAGTGTATTATGAACTGTTAAAACCGACTGAAACAATCACAGGCGATCGGTATCGAACGCAATTGATGCGTTTGAGCCGAGCATTGAAAGACAAACGGCCGCAATACAACGAGAGACACGATAAAGTGATTTTGCAGCATGACAATGCTCGACCCCATGTTGCGAAAGTAGTCAAGACATACTTGGAAATGTTAAAATGGGAAGTCCTACCCCACCCGCCGTATTCTCCAGACGTTGTTCCCTCTGACTATCACTTGTTTCGATCAATGGCACATGGCTGACCAGCACTTCCGGTCTTATGAAGAAGTAAAAAATTGGATCGATTCGTGGATAGCCTCAAAAGATGACCAGTTTTTTCGACGCGGGATTCATACGCCACCCGAAAGATGGGAGAAAGTAGTGGCCAGCGATGGACAATACTTTGAATCATAAATGTATAATCAGTTTTTTACAATAAAGCCTCGAATTTCGGAAAAAAACGGCGGAAGCAAAGTTGTACACCTAATACATAAAATATTATAATTGCTAATAAATGCTGATTAATATTTTCCTTGGTAAAGTATTATCGTTAAAGTGTGAGTGTGTCATCTCTATGAAATCAGGAACCATGATCGGAGCGAGCATAATTAATGATCTCCCGGTAGTTAATGCAACTAAATGTCAAACGAGACACGTAGGAACTGCAGTAGTAAGATATCGCATAACTTGAAGCGCATATAACGGGTGTTCGCGTTGTTTCTGAAAATCTAAATAAACGAAGTAAATATCACCTTAAATAAATTAGTTATGCAAATTATAGATAATACCGCTATTTTTATGGAATGATTTTATTAATGAATTAATCGTGATAATTATTTTTCCAGTATGATATAATTGAAAAAATGAAAAGATGCTAAAGCAATCTTTATAAACAAACATTGAAATGCGAGGAAGTGAGAGCGGAATCCCAGAATTGCGTCATAAATAAAAATAAACTTTCATTTCAAGGAATTAAGTGCTCGCGTGTCAAATTGTAAAAGATAAGGATTTGTACAAGCCTTTCATATTTACGGAATTATTGATTCGTCTTATCAGCGAGAACGAAAGTGTGAAATGATTAAAGTCTGAAGAAGAAATGTTTACTTCCGACTATTGCGCTTGCAAGTCACAATGAGAAAATTCTCAGTCATTATATCTTCTTGAGCGCTTCAGAAGAATCGAATTTTCTTCTCACCACGTATACATGTTATTGATATTTACCGTGGGAGTTACTAGACCGAGATTGCGACTCGTCTTGTGAAAGTTCAAATAAAATGCCAGCAGTCGCTTATGATGCGCGATATCGACTCGAGTACGCTTAATGTCGTATCTTGATCACAGTCCTTCATCCTCGTTTCATAAATAAAAAACTCGCAGGATATTCGCAGACTGAATTCGATCAATTTAAGTTATTTCATTTAGGAACTTTATTTACAAAAAATTATTAATTTATGTGTATGTATATATTTATTATATATATAAAAAAAAATTTTATAATTTTTAAAGTCTGCAGTAATTAAATTCAAAAATACATATGTAGAGGAAAGCTCCCTATTATGAGATAAGCGCCTAATATGCGATAGCAACGTTTCTGCTAAACTAATAAACGCTATCTATTGGTTCTACCATGAATTTTCTGCTCTTGGATTGAAAACTATTAGTAGAAAATTCATTATTAGATGATGCAATCATTGTAAAACAAGATTTTAGAATTTGTATGTCTTCAAGTTTCATTGAGTTGAGCATTTAAAGCTTGTTTATTATTTAATAAATAAATATTTGGCAATAAATTCTTCATGTAGTGATAGAGTAAGATCGTAATAATAAAAAAATATAGGATATGTTGAATTATAGAAGTTAGATCGTAAAGATGTGGTAATATGAGATACCCAGGATATTCCTAATATGAAATAACCTATGTTATAAAAAATATTGTTGCTAAAGTATAAATGTTATTGTACAATAATAAAAAAAACAACCAGAATGAACGTTGAGTACCTATATCTGCGATGCTTGATTCTAATTATCTGAAAACGAATTCTGGTATAATCTATCGCATGCTCATTTTTTGCACACGCTGGTTGTGTTTATTTGTATTTTAGAAACATTAAATAAAGTTTTTTAATTGTAATACTGATATACTTTACGTTTTATTTATATATCGATTTCTTGGGGCATCTCATAATTGCATTAGAAGCAATTTTTTGACTTTGCGATTTGCTCACTTTTTATATTTCTTTAATTTAAAAAAAATGGAATTAAATTTTATGTAACGTTAGCTTAAAGCTTATTAAATTCACTTCAAAATGATTTATTATTTTTTTAAATTCTACAGACTTCTAGCATTTACCATTACTCAAAATGAACTCGGTATCTCATAATAAGGGTCTTTTCCCTATATATATATGTGTAATAGTTATGTTTTTCATTAATTTAGAAATTATTTAAAAATAATATCTGCAAAATTAACTGCAAATTTCATAATGTATTATTTAAACAATGTTCCGTAAAAAAAGAACTTAATTATAGCTGAGTAAAGCAATTTGCGGTAACATGAAAAGATCTAGCTGATTGTGAGAAGTAGACAAGCCGGAGGGAGTGCAAGATGGAAAGTGCGATGATCCGCTAGCAAACTTGGCCTTGTCCTTGCCCTCATCTCATCTTATGGAACGACTTAAAGAGTTGTTCTCCCTGTACAGTGCCGATGTACGTGTGCGAATGAATACTGGAGAGAGATGGAAAAAGAGAAAGAAACGTGAGGAAAAGAGATTATGTCGCCGTGACAAGAGGTGCGGTCGCGTTAAGATCGGTACAGTAATAACGGCACGTAAAGGCCGCCTCGATTGCGCTAATGGACATAATAACAACGATTTGCTCCGCAAATCGAGGGAGGGTCTTTCCGGTACTACGCGAAGTTGTGTTTCAAATTATAACCCACGACATACGAAAGTGGCCACGTGCATCGAGATAGGAGAAATTATCTCGAGGAACGTATTCATCATTAGCGTACGTCAATTTCCAGCTCGATCAGCGCATTATTGAAAGTACTTGCTAGAGAAGTGTGTTTCTCTTATTAAACCGAGGATCAAATAGTGACGAGAAAGATATCTCTCTTCATGATTGCAGTTGCGATTTGACGCAAAAGATATCTTTGAGGAAGTCTGGGAAAGTGTCCAAAAGTGCCCTTACCATGCTAATGGAAGATCGCAACAGTCATCAGCTATATCTGCTAAGTAGAAAGAAACCAGAAATTAGCCAGTAACTGGCTAGCAATTTTGATTTTTAATCAGTGTCTGATCATTTGAGTAACGTTTGTTTGTAGTAACTGTACAGTAAATCTAGTCAATTTCTAGCCAGTTATTAGTCAGTTTTAATTAGCCATAAAATTTATCATAAAATGAGGGATGAAAACTGTACTTATTCTTAACTGCTTTTATATTAATGAATTAAATTATTACTTCTTATTAGTAACAATATTCTATAACAATGTTAGATTATTAATGTGTTAGTCATACGTCATATATTCGAAAATAGTAATATTATAAATGATAAAAAAAAAAGAAAAATGCAACGAATTATCCTGTGTTTTTTCAAAACATTTGACCTTTTTTTGTTTTTATCCATTTTTCAAATATTTTCAAATATTATTATTTATTATTATTCTATAATGTCAAACATTATCTTATTCCGTCTAACCTAGTCTTCTGATTAGTTAATACTCAAAAAATAACATAATATTCCAAGTTGTACTAGACAGAAACTGACTATTATTTATGATCTGACTATTTTTTAGCTTTTAACTAGTTTTAACCAGTTTTACCTAACCAAGATTTCCTGATCAATTACCGAATAATTATAACTACCTCAGTAAATTTTAAATAGTAAAAACCGACAGATTCTTAGCCAGTGATTAGTTTTTTCAGATATTTTTTACTTAGACAGTAATCGTCAATCCAGACGAATTTAGAAATCTTAGATCAATATTTATAATCGGATCTTATATTTAAGTCTTAAGATGTCATAAGTCAATCGCAGAGCAATAATATTTTAAGACGATCTCGAAATAAAAATCGACTATGAATACCGGCGTTATATTTGGAACGATACCTAGCAAACTACTTATCGTATATTGGAAATAAGCTTCTCTACCTACCACTCATTTATCTAAATGTTCATCTAATTTGAGATAGAAAAATATAACTTCACACTTTTGCTTCTCTTAATTGCTAATCTACCTTCAACGTTTCCGTACAATTTATTTCCGAAACAAGAATAAAGTCGTTATCAACTTATTTAAGAATGATCTCCTGCGAATTTCGAGATAACATGATTTGACGCCTTACCATGCTTTAATTCGTCTGAGCAATTAATCGATAATTAATACCGAGGGGATTCTCGCTTGATCCTCATCGTTCGTAAAGATCTTTACTGCGATTGCGTTAGCACTACAAGTGAACACACCTGCTTTCCTAGCGCCTCTGTAGCGCAAATAAAACGATCGCGAGCCACTTAAATAAATGATTCGCTTGAGCGATCGTTATATAAGAGAAAGGCTTATCTTCTGCCAGTACCGGAAGTACCTATTTATACTGTATACACATAGGAATAATTTTCATGGTCGGCAATATTGCCAGAATCGTCCTACTAACTCCTTCAAGTATCTGGCCAACGAGTTTCCTTCGATCTCCTACATCACGATTTATACTCGCGTGGAACGATTCGTGATAAAATACTTTCATTGGCAATCGTGACACAAAGTTACGACTCCGCCCTCGAAATCGACTGATATATCGAGGAAGGAACAGAGCCGTCTCTTTTTTTACGCCGATCGAACAACCGATCTGACTTGGACGCTAAGTCTACGCATTGTAATTTTCGCAGTACACCGTAATTATCGGTACCGCTCGCCTAGCACGATATATAGATTGCGATCGTAAAATATTCCCATGACTTTCCCTTCTACCGACGAACGGTGGTGTTTCTAATATGATATCCGGCTGTTATCACATCCGATCATCTTTGTGGATTTTTACATTTTCTTCCGTCGTTTTTCGGATGAAAGTGGATCGATAATTATAAATTGTATGATTATTATAATTATTATAATTATTATTAAATAGTAATTATAATTAGGAGCCGTTTACTTTGATAAGTCGGTTGTATAAACAAAAAGATAAGATTTAAGCATATTCATATATACAGCGCAGAGGATGTAGATAAAATAATATATTGCATCATTTAGCTTTGATGTGCATATCAGTTGTCTTATGATCATGCAATACATGATGCACCAATCGCAACTTTATTACTAAATAAATTATGACTAAATAAGTTGCTAAATAAAAATTAAAATTTGAACAAGAGAAGAAATCTTGATCTTATCAGTATCACATAAAGGATTTAAAAAATTCTATGGTTATTTAATTTTGACGAAATAATATTTTTCTAATTAACTTTCTTGATTCTTTACTGACATATACCTAATTTTCATTTCAAGTTTCACTGACCTTCGCTTTTGCATATTCCACTTGCATTATATAGAAAAAGCAATATGTTACGAGGAGTCAGTTAGTCATGAAATTTTCCCAACAATCTGAATGCAATTGTACTTAAGAGGCGTGTACGTGAAATGTAATAACGAAATAATTCGATTGCAGTAATGATAAAGAGCGGGTCATTACGTTAAGGCCTTTTGTTATTAAGATCAACGGAGAAAGTGAAATTTTAGTAATAACGCGTACATGGTGCGCTGCAAATTATAGCAGAAGGCACGGTCAATCAGGATACGTAGTCTTCATCCAATTTTTTATGTCTCATTTACCTTTACTAGTTATTTAATAATATAGCTCTAGACGCTCTTGGAGCTTTCTAAGTTTTAAATTCATTGAGTATTAATTCTTAGCGTTTATTTGGAAAGATACATCTCACTAATTTATATCTTTGTACATATATATATATATATATATATATATATATATTATTTTTTTTGCATATATTTAGATACATATATAATAAGAAAATATCTAATGCATTCAAGGGTTAATGCCATCGCACCTTATAATCTAGCCTTTAAATAAATTCAACTGCATTTGTTGAAAGAAGTCACATTGCGTAATATCAGATGCACAACATTATACGTTTTCATTGGGTAAACATGTCCCGTTTCCACACAACGTCACGATCTTGATATTCACAACACATGTACATAAGCTACATATCTGTTTGTAGATCGACCTACGGGGAGCTCTTTGAGTAACCGGCCTATGCCGCAATATTGTTACGCGGCCTATACGGAGACGCTAGGTAATTGCCACGGAGAATCACGTCACGCTCGCAGACCCAACGAACATCTAGACGCGAAGGTCTTGGTCCGAAGATACCGCTGCATCACGATGCAAAGATGCACGCGTCGTGCTCTGCATGGTTATTCGACTGCACAGCTAATGCACCCTTCTAGTCGGTTCAACCGATACCTGGCGTCTTTATTGCAGACGCATCAGAATCAGCCAATTAGTGTCAGCCGTACTATTGCGTTACTACATTGAACTTTGTGCACCGTTCGATCTTTCCGCTTCTGTTTATTAACTCTGCTGCTGTATAGAATAAAAGAGTCTTTAATGAGATTCCAATAATTAAAATTTACGCAATATAAAAATCAAATCAAATATCAAATCGAGATAAAAATTGAAATTAAAATATGAGTGCGATATAAAAAATCAAGTTGAAATTTATTGTTAAAATATAATCAGAAAAGTGAAGCCCACATGCTTTGTCAAAATATAATAATTAGAAGAGAGTAATATTTACATGCGAGCAATTCTGATTTCTATTGTTATTAAATTTATATCCGAATAAACTATATTTTGTTCAATTTTGTTTAATGAATTTTGAAGCAAAATTCGCGAAATCTTGTAATAGGTAGCCACATTCTTGTGGAGTCGTGAGAATTTAATCTCTGCTTGTGCTGAGGTCGCTAAATAATGCTTAGTGCTGCTTACACAGATGGTATACTACACAAATATTCCTCTGTTGTGTCAATAAGACCTCGTGACAAGATATTATTTGTTTGCTCATTACGTTAATGATTCAATAGGAACTTCTGTAATAGCAGTGTCTTTTATATATATGTAATATATATAATGTCTGGTATTTTATATATATGTATAAATTATATAGATATACTTAAATATATTATGACAATTAAATTCTATTTATAAATACAAAATGTATATAACACGTTAAAACGTTACATCATGTTACAATTATTATTGTTGAAAATGCATTTTAGACAAAATGTAAAATATTCTTGAAAATTATTTTATCGAATTTATAACTCTTTATTAATACAAAGAGAAAAATAGTTTAATCATAAATTTATACACATAATTTTGTAAGTGCAATTTAAATATCCAATTATTTCAATTAAAATTTCAAAGACTTTTAAATTCTTACATTATAAATAATTACAAAACAAAAGACAGCAACAGAGACAGATGTATAACTCCAACATTAAAATTAATAAATCAATATAAGACATAATATGCGACATATTCATTTTTGTATTCGAATAAAAATTATTACAAAATTGCCTATTGTAGTAGGTGCGGGAGTATCTAGGACAATCTATTATCGCTAAATTATTGTTATTAACTGTCATTAAATTTATACGTTAATTTAAATCGAGAGTGCGAACGTTATCATTTAACGCGGCGAGAAAGTATCAGTTACAACTATAGAACCATAATCAAGCATTAATATTACCTATTATCGATATTTTGCTTTTTTCTCTATATACAATGTTTTCTTTTTGTCCTAAATTAAGTAAAATTTTTGACTTTACGATTATAATTTTTTATCTGACCTTCATATAATCTCGATTATTATATATTATTATTATATATTAAATTATTATATATTAAAATACGATCTTTAATAAGATTTTTATTTAAAACTATTTACTAAAAAGTTTTATGTAAATTGAACAAATATATGTTAATAATAATTTTTATTGAAAAAAGATTTAATTCAAATTTGATTACTTTCAATGTTTGTGAAAGAATCAGTCCGTTAGTTATTATATATATATATATATATTGCTGGTCTATTATTTATTATGTATTAAATTATACATTTTAAAAATCGTATACTTAATTAAGGATTTAGGTGTCTTTAATGGCATTCTGACTATTCGAAGCTGTTTTGAAGCCAATGATATTATTCGGTTTAATCATTGCATCTATTCGAGAGCATATTTCGCAGAATGGTATACGAATTATGCGCTCTTATCGGATATAAGATCTCCGGGCGGTATATGAATTATATATCCCGTAATGGTATAGTTACGTCTGGGTCATTGCCACTTGTCGAGAAAGAGGGCTTATTCTCCTTTCTCTGCTTCATATTTTTCTCATTTTTATCCATCGACTAGCAAAACGAGCGGTAGTTCGATCTTTTGCCTGTTTCTGCAAGATTACACTTCGTCCTTTGTCCGCGAGCGAACGGATCCCAAAAAAGTCCTGATTATAGAGAATTATGTATAGCCTTGCGATACGCCATATTATTTGCCTGTCTGGAATAGTTTCCGAAGTGTTGTATATCATCGTTATTTAACGTGACGCCAGTCATTGCAAAGTTATGCAAAGGCAAACGCTTTCCTCCCAGAGGGGAAGTTCGTAATTTCATAATAACGATTACATTGTCTAGGTAAAACGTTATGTAATGAGAACTGCACGGAGCGGGAAATGACGCCGAGCCAATTGATACGATTATTGACGCCGGCAGAACTTTTCTAAGCCGATTATATAAGCAATTAAATTTTTTACAAACTGAAATGTGCTTTAATTATCTCGAGAAGAGACTTAATATTAATTAATTAAATTTGCTAAATTTTTTTTGTTTGATTATTACATTATTGCTTCGTATAATGGAATGCATTTTTTATTATAATTTCCTTTATTTGTAAAAAAAAATACAATTTCCGTTGTTATAAAATATATAGTTATTCAATTATTATAAATATATATTATAAATATGTACAATATAAAATATGTATAATATAACAATTATATGTAAACAGTTTCTTTCGTTCTAGATTTAAGTTTCTTTCCTTTATTAAAAAAAAATAGTATTTCTCTATTTGAATAACACATTATAGTGTATATTAATTATAGTGTACATCTTTAGAATTACTTGTCAGTAAATAAAAGTGAAAACAAAAACGATCTTTGGATAATGAAAATTTAAATTAATAATTTTATCACTTTTAGATCACATGAAATTATAATGCGTTAATATCTTGTCATTCATTTTTTTACATCAGTGTTATTTAGTATAATATGCAATGTCTTTATTCTATTCTTCTCCTTGTAATGTGATACTACATCTAAATGTCATATCCAAGCGACATGCATCTTTTGTAACATATGATTAACAGAAAGTTTTGATCGCATAGTTATGACATGGAAATTCATTACATGCGAATGAAATTACCGCATAAAATTTATTGTTACCATAATAAGGACTTATCGAATACATCTATACAATTTTTAACTAATTTGAATTTATATTTTATTTTATTAATTTGAATTTGTCCTTTTTTCTAGAAAAAAATTTCAAAGAAGAATTGTTTCTTATAACAATTTAAACATTTATAATAATTTATAATAATATCCTTGTTAATTAAATCTTGATAAAAATTTTGATAAAACATTATATTTAACTTAAAGTACTTATTATGAATGTAATGTAATGTAATTTTAATTTTTAAACGATTAGTTTATTATTAGTAAATTATTATAATTCTTTGATACTTCTTAAAAAAAAAAAAAAATTGAATTGAAAATTGAAAAATTGAAAAACTGAAGAAAAAGATATACACATTCAAAAAATATAATGTTTTCCCAAGGAATATTGTTGACATAGAACCGCTAAATGAACGTCAAGTTTTTATACAAACAGTGTGACATGAATTACAGAGAAAAAGAATGTGTAAGTATACGTAACATGTACTTATACAATTAATTGAGTCTTTAGATATACTATTCATTTTTTAATTGAAATATTAATTAAACTAACACATGAATATACTTTATAAACGAGTCTGCCCTTTTGCAGTTGCTGTACCATCATATAATTGACGTACCATCATTTATCACCTGACTCATAAGTACGAAGGATCATCTTCACAGTAGCTATCGGTAGGTTGTTGGAGTTTAACCGGCGCACACGGAAACGTAATTCTTTTCATTACGATCAGATTGCTTGATGGACTGCTTGTGAAGACTTGGATCCACAGGAAGATATCTGCGTGTTTTATATTTTACATCATGGTGAAATTAGATAAGATGTATTGCGGTACAATCAATCAAAAATCAACTCTAAATACTACTTTCATTTTTCTATAATCTAAAATTTAATATTAGATATATATTTTTTAATATTTTTCAACACCTTAATAATTAAATACCTCAATGTGATAAGTTATATTATTATTTTGATTCTACTTATGATTGTGTTTCAAGACCGAAAAAGATTTTGGCGCACAGATTGCAGAATATACAAATTTATACAAAAATATTTAAGCACTAAGCTTTGCTTTGATCGAATTTTCTTATTTAATTAGATTTATTTAATTCCATTATGATTTTACACTAAATTAAAACGAAACCTGATTTTGACAAAGTTTGATAAAATTTTGACAAAGCATTCATGTTTCGTTTATTTAATAAATTTAGTTTTAATAAAATTAACTCATAAACAATCGTCAGTTATTATTTCACGATATAGTCGTTAGACTGTATCATGTGAAAAGCTAAATGAAAAATTTCATGAGATGGTTTGCTGTAATGAGTCAGCATTACAAAACGGTTGAGTTCGTCTCTGAAAGAGAATTCATTCGAAAAGGCGAGTCCCGTTTATAACGATCGCTCGAGGCAATGATCGGTCAACCGCCCGCGCAGAATCGATTTTGTCTCGATTTGACCGATTATCTACGTGCCAGCGAAGTGATGCAGAAAGCGTGACACAGTTTTCGACGGCTGATGCCTGAGACAGCTGCTTCGGAAATAGAGAGTGGTCGGTCTGTTTCGCACACGGAGATCCAGATAGACTTCCTCTTTACGTCTGCATCCGTGATGTTTTCACCGACGAAATTACCTTTCGCCTTCGCCTTTGTGAATCGGAATACACGTACTACTGCGGTCTTTCGGTAATCAATTAATAATGAGATCCGCATTGAATTTCGTAAAATCACCAATTCGTATCCTCGACATTTCTTCAAACAAAAATTGAATATAAAAAATCAGATTAATCGAAAAACATAATATTTCCCGAAGGAATGTTGTCATTTGATATTTAATAAAAATGCTAAATGTATGTCAAGCTTCAAGATCTTTAAGATCATATTTTTCTGATAGTATAATAATGGAAATACATATCTTTAGAATAAAATAATAAGAATTAAAGATACGTGGACGAAATTATTTCTTTATTTTCAAATTTCAATATTTGTTAAAAAAATTAATATTATAATATTATAATATTTTTAGAAAATTCCTTGAAGTACTTTGTATATAAATATATCTTATTAAATATATCTTATTAAATATATCTTATTAAAATGTACTTTAAAAATATTTAGTGAAATTATATTATACATTAAAAATAAAAGAGTTTGTCAATTAGACTTGTTGACAATATTTTATTAATTATTCATATTTATAACTCTTTCAAAAATGATTTTACACCAAAACAGAGTTTTGAAAAATTCTACGTTTTTTTTTTTTACATCGGTGATATTTTAAATGTTTTTAAAGTATATATATATATATATATATATTTTAATGATAATAGAGTACAAATGATTACAGAATAAGTATAGTAAGCAAATAATTCAGTCTGCAAGTTTTTTGATCGTGCGCATTCGTGATGTAAGAAAAAAGCGACGATATCTCCTTCGACCTTGTCGTATAGTATTACCTTTCTTCAACCGATAAAGAGAGGATTAAGCAGTCAACGACCGGCAGAAAAGCCACCGAGCTAGTTTCGTAAGGCCGTACATCGCGCCGCCGGACTCGCCCAATGTCAAGTGCACGCGTTCAAGGCACTCTGGCTTCATTTCGTTTAATGTTGACTTAATGGCCCGCCTGGAGTGCACAATCGTTACGCAAAGAAGTTCCGACAGGGTCATTTAACTTTAAACTCAGCAAAAGCAAGAAACGAAAAACATATACACATGAATATACACACATGTACAAGAATACGTACGAATACGTACGAATAAGCTAATATAAATGTACAGTATGTAATGTAATTTATAATGTTACATAACGAAAAAATTCGATATTATTGTATTTTATGATAAAATTCTTAATTTAATTTAATTTTATATTGTTTTAAACGTAATGTTTTAAAAGTAAAAAGCGAATTCTTAAAGCCGAAAATAGTTAAAAATGAGAGAAAGAGAAAGAACTTGAAAAATGGCCTTTAGTAGTACGCTGAAGATTCATGTCAGACGTTTCACTTTTTAATCAGTATCATTCTACTTGTATTAGACGCTGGAAGCAAGATTGATACTTCGATAGTAACAATATATCACATATCATTATTATTATTATTATATTGATCGGAATAAGTGAATGCATGTGACAACGAGTGAAGCTCTCTTTATGGAGATGTGCACGAAAGAACACGAGTTCTTACTACGAAGCAATTAAACTGATTAACGAAATCATATGAATAGTGGTTCCTTTCTCTGCAACTTACTAATTAGAAACCTTGGCCTGCACGAGTTGGCCCACCCTGCAGATCACCAATCACGAAGATGCATCGTGCTTGTAATCATTTGCAAGTATGATTGCTAGTTATACATTCTAGGGTCGTTAATTGTCAATTCGCATGTTACGTTTTATGAACGAAATCGATCGTCGAGCAAAATTGGTTGGATATACAAGCTATATTAAATATACTATATTTTTACAGTAATCCTCTTTTAGACTAAGAAAAACATTGTTCATTTCATCAAATTAAGTCAAATATTTTACTTAAATGCGTACATTCTCCAATCAAAGAAATAAAGACTAAATTAATTTGAAACTAATTCGAATTGGCTCTTAAAATATTAACACAATAAAAAATAAAATAAAAAACGGGCAATTAAGAGTAGTAATTGGTGAATATCATAAATACATATATTTTGATCTACTGATCTATTATATAAAATACCAAACTGAACGTTTCGGCCATCTTGTATTCAAGTCATCTTCAGTCCCTAATCATAATAATAATTATTCAATCTAATGTTTGTAACGTAGTAGAAATCTAGTGCAGCAAATAAGTCGCAACAGATTCCCATGTCTGAAGTGTATGTAAGTGTCAGTTAGCTGATTAGCTAAGTGCGAGTTAAATCAAAAATAATCATTAAAAAGAACAGTTACTAAAAAAGAAGGAAAACTTTAAAGAAACTTACCTACTGCAATTTAATATATTGTGCAAATCATAATTGCACAATATATTAAATTAAATAAATTGAAATCACAAAAACAGATAAAATTAAATTAAATTTCTTAAAAGAAACATAACATTAATGTCAAAGTAGAGTCAACTAATGTAAGAGAACATTAAGTAATAAATATTCTAAGAGAGGAAACAACAATATTATCAAAAATCGGATTGAAAAAACAATATAGATAGTCACTTAAGTATAGGTACACCAATAAAAAAATAATTATTAAAATTTATTAAAAATTTATTATGTTCATATAAGAACTCCGTGACTGATTTTAAATTTTCCTGCATTTTAATATTAAACATTTCAGATACTAACCTTTTTCCAATATGTCAAATAAACAATTTTTTTTTCAGTGTATAAAACTTAAAAAATAATATATTAAATAAAGATATCATGATTGACAGAAAAAGCGTTGATTTCTTTCCTGAAGAAAGAAAATGATTGAATAAAATGATATATAAAAAATATTTAGTTCACGTAAATTATAAATTTTTGATCAATTTTGAAGCGATATTACTATGTACATAAGCGAGTATTCGTAAACCAAAATAATTTCCAGTATATTATAATCAGCGATTTTTTATTATGCTACAGCTAGCTTTTGATGTATTAAGTTCTTTACATTAATGTTTTATCCTTAACGGTTCATAATGGACAGAAACTTGTCGACGGACAACTTGTGGCGATATACATATCGTGACTAAAAAGGTACGAGTTGTGAAAGATGTGAATATCAGGAATTTTGCAGAAACGTGATTCGAATACTCTATAATTTCTCACGAATCTTTTTTGCAAAATGCCGGAGAAGCATCATACGTTTTCCTTTAATGTATAATAACGTCGAAGGTTTATAGAAAGTTTGTGATCGAGAGATATTTAATGTTCCAAAGACATTGCGCGTTATTGTATTATAAATCTGTTTTTAATTTTAGGTGACAGCTTGAGAAAATTCACATTGCACATATTAGAAAAAACCATATAAACTACAGATTCAATATAAACTACAGATTCAAAAAATAATTAATTTGAGGAAAGAAAGTTATACTCAAGATAATTAATTAATGTGGACGCACATAAATTTACTCCATTACTTGATATCGCTTATTTACGGTGATCGAGTCGACATCGGAAATGAGGAAAAATCTCGCTAAAGGAAACTCGCTATACTGATCGTTTATTTCGCGCATTGTAAATCTGGTCACGATTTAAACGAAGGATTAAGGATTTAATTAATGGTTGAACTATCTCTACTTTGATTTCTTATTTCCATTCATAATGTAATACTAAGCTGATAATAAGAGGAAAGTTTGTATAAATAATCACAGTTTATGGAAATGAAACAAGTCGTTTATCAGCAACGTCAACAAAAGATAATAAAGATAAATACTATAATGTACTATAATATATAATAATTATACTATAATAATTCAGTATTATAATATATAATAAAAATATATATTGTACTTTACATATCATAAAATATATAATTATATAATATACACATTTAAAACATATGTAATTTTTTAATTGAAGGAGGGGGGGAATCATAAATATCTATTACAAGAATTATTATATACACGTTAGAATTAATACATACATATAATTATAAAGTATGAATATGTATTGATACGTTGTAGTTTATAAATATTTTCATACGTAATAATTTTTATAACTTCTTCAACAATTTTATAACTTGGCTATTAGTTATTATCGTGTTTTAGAAACTTCAAGATAAACACACTCGACCTATATGGAACATAATTTATCACTGTCAAAAAGTAACACTGCACAGTCTGTCATTTATCATAAAACTTTTTAGTTATTTTGAGAATTTGTGTAAATAGCGTACGCGTGATAACGTTGCAAATAGAAACAGCTTTTTTATTTTGACATTCCATTTGTATAAATAATTATGGAATAATAGATCGGACGTTCTTAACAAGTTTCTGTCCATCATCCCATTTCGTTGATGCGCAAATCTATCTCTTCTAATTTCGTTATTACGCGACGACTTCATTAAACTGACATGTTATGTCATTGCGCAATCGAATGATTAATCTATGAAGTCACTGTTTACATTTTACCAATGTGACATATTCTAACTAAAAATTCGCTTATTTTTCTACGATACTTTCGTATTACACATATGTAATACATAATTTTTATACTCCTTTTCCTTTCTTGAATTTTTCTTTGCATTCTTTGTCGAGAATTCTTGAGCTAAATAACTTTTAAAGAAAAAGATCCAAGATCATATAATTAGATTGTACATATGCGAAGATTCCTTGCTAGATATATCATAGTTCCCTTTGTCATCGTATAGACGTGATCTTTCTTTCTGGCCTTATTATGCCGGACCTCTTCATCTTCCATCACGACCTTTAAGTGTACTAGTTGCACTTGTTGTTGGTTAACTACAGAATAAGCGATTGCATGTATATTGATACAACGCACAGATATTTTAAGATGATTATTATTAACTATCTTAAGGCGCCATAGATTAAGTAATATCAATTTATAGTTTCGTAAATAGTTCTGAAATTGATATTTCATATTAATTTATACGTGTGTGTTGTATAATACATGAATTTGTGTTAATAAAACATTATTTATATGGTAACTCTTGTTTCAATTAAATTTCACAACTAGACTTATGTAAAATAAACTTTTTTCTTAAACGTAATAACGAGAAATTCCTGTTTAAATAATTTTTTTTTAATATTTTTTATTACTTTAATATAAAATATGATTTATTACTATATGTGATTTCATTACTGTATGTGATCAATCACTATATGTGATTATGTGTGTTTATACATAAACGATACTCTAATTTGCAAAATAATAAAATACAAAATAATATCATATTCCGTAATTTTGATGCGTTTAATATAAACTTAAGAATTTCAAGAATAGGACAATATCGATTTAAATATCGTTGTTTAATTTAAACGGAGATTTAAGATGTAGGTAGAACGTTTAATCCAAATTCCAATTTACGCATCGCGTGACTTCGCAAAATTGGTTCCGCGAATATGCTTTATGATAATCGTAAAGAAATAATGGCGCAAGTAATTCGGCAGAAAAATGCGACGGTAATGTGTGACGTATTATATTAAAATTCGCCAAGCGAGATTTTGTAATACGAATCGAAATAGAATGCTTGCCGGACAAATAGAAAGTAAAATATAAGAAAGAACGATTGTGATTTTGTTGAATTATTAAAAAATTTAGTTAGATGCAGAAAATAATTTTGTTGCTAAAAATAATGTTGCTCAAAAAATAATTACGTTCGAAAAGAAATCTTAATCATGAGCAATGTTGCAGAAAATTTTTATGTTCGAGTAACCAGTTTAAGCGTCCTACTATAATAATCAGTAAAATTATTTTCACATCTGTGAATAAATAATTTTTAGATACTTCAGCAAAATCGTTCCTTCCACAAACGATAGTTTCTTATCTGACTGTTGCGATCATAAATGCTCTGTTTCTTATTGTCTTCAAGCGGGAGCGCGATTAACTTTATTGGCGTCCATTCGCGGATTCTATACCATCACGAACACAGGAGTTTCGCCGAGTACTGACCACGCTAAGTACTAGGCACTATTGTGCGGTGATTAGCATGAGCTAGGTTAAAAGGGACCTGGGAAAAGTAGACTTTTGCCATTCTCAGCTAATTCCTATTCATTAAGACTGGTTCATTGTGCAGCATGAATCATTGCGAATGCAATGCGATCGCCACAAAAACGGCACCGGTCAAAACGGCACTACTGCACGGTGGCTACTCGCGCATGAAGTATATAATCGCACGACAGGTGAACGCAGATTTCATGACAAAGAGAGAACTTTCCATTTGGATATCACATACGATTATAAATCGTATAAGGAGCTTATAGGAGCTTATTTTTTTTTTAATGTATCTAACGAAAGATATAAATAATTGAAAAGATTAATTATCTTTATCTTATATTTTCCATAGCGTAACGTTGAAAAACACTTGCGATGTAAGATTCAATGCTCTAATATTTTAATATACATAACGCAAATTGATTTATTTCATTATTTTATCGATCGTAAAGTATAAGATCAGATTGTATGAATAAAAGCAGCATTTAATAAGATTTTCTATAATGAGAGAATTTCTATACATATTTAATACGTATTAAATTTTCTTAAAATTATTTGAGACTTTGATATACAGTTCGATGCTTTTATATAAACATATTTCGCTAATTTAACCTCATTACTACTATCTATTTGAAAATCATGTACATTGCAAGAAGTAGAAGAGAACGTATTCGTGTCTATTAGTTTCTCTTCTCTTCAACAAGATAATCTCATTTCGCTGCCTGCAATAAATCGGCGAAATGCATCGCCGTGAAAACATACGCACGTGCTGCAAAAGCCGGCGTTCTCCCTTGCACGTTTATTGATGAAAAATGAGATAATCATAGTAATTACATTGATATAATTAACTCGTACATATTATGCTCATTTTGCAGGTTTTCCTTTTTAAAAAAGGCATGTAAAATCAAGTCGAATTACTTTGCTACCCCTTTTCCATGCTGCTGATTAGTAGCATGCTCTCACTGTACGGTATACTTGCTACGTAAAGCGAGAAATTATCACGGAGGACAGCTCGAATGTTGGGATTAGTAGCATAATTAATATCGAGTAATTTTCTTTTGAAGGATGAAGAAAATTACAGTACGTTCACTTCAAGTTTGTTTTAAAACTTGTATCGTGACTAGTCATCATCATGGAAATGCGTTTTAATAAGAATTATTAATAGCTTCTACGTAAAAAAGTTTTTTAAATTTAATATTAAACAAGTATTGTCAACTCAATGAAAAATCCATGACCAGATTAAATAGATTTTACGCGCATTATAAATTATCGAAAGCATTATTCAATCAATTCGGTCGGATTTTTTGCTATCATATCCCTTTCAAAATACTGTGTTCTAAATTGTCATTAATAAAGAACAATACAGCATTACGTAAATCTAGAGCTATTTATATAAGCAATGTGGAATTAAATTTATTTTTAATCGCTATTTCCCTATTATCTATGAAAGTTAATTTATAAATGTAACGATCTAAATAAATCGTATCATACTTCCATAAAATTAAGATAAATTATGATACATTATATAAATTTATGTATTCGATAATTACGCCGATCGAAAGCCGGTTCTGAAATTCCGGCAAAATTAGTGATCACCGCTAAGCCAGTCGAGGTGAAAGATCTCTTCAGCCAGCTGTTTTCCATAACGATATCGATGCGAGCGTGATATGAATTATGTGATATAAAAACGACACCGGTAGTGAATAAGAAAGAACATAACATATGCGATGTCTCCTTTAGAGGATTATTTCGAGTCGCTGTAATTTTGTAGGAAGTATATCATACGGCATAGACTGCGTTCCGCTTATCACGTTCTTGGAGTTATTTCATCCTTGTCGTTTGTCAAATGTTAAACAAGGATAAATAACGTTCATAAATGTTGTCAGTGCCATGAAATGCAATCATAGTTAGATCACAATGTGAATACATGATAGAAGTTTCTTACGTAAGAAAGAAAAGGTCAATTTTGCTACACAAAATTTTGTAAGTCAAAGTTTGATTTAATTTTGAAAATGTAATACAAGATTTAACAAGAAATATAATTTAACAACCTATAATTGTACGTAAAAATTTATCAATGAAAAAAATATCGATATTATTATATGAAACACAATCAAAATATTGGCTCTTATAATATCTACCTTTTTATTTTTCCTTCTGCGATATCAAGCTGATAGCCGGTAGTAGTAGTTTCATTTGTATCACTTTCATGTTGTTTACGAGGGAAGAAAGAATAATATCCTCGTCCGCAATCCTTGCGAGCCAAAAGAGGAAAGCTGATGCGTCAGTTTTAATGGGCTACATGAGTGATAAAAAAGTGGCGTTCGCGCTCATCGTCAATGCACGCGTAGTCGCGTGCGATAAGAGAGATTTCACCCGGGCGCATCTCCGAAGAGGCATAATCATCTCCGGTGAAATGCAATTCACGACATGTGCATGCCGGTATAGTGCGTAGCGAACAATTGGATAAAGTAAATAACGACGTCACCGATTTGTTGGGAATTTAATGTCCGAAACAATTAGTTATAGGAATTCTTAAAGTGTTTGGGTACTCGGGACCCAATAATATAATCTATATCTTCTATGAACTGTAATATGTAGAGGAGAGAAACTTTAACTATTTGTTCTTTCATTCACGGATTTACTAATTCTTTGAGCAGAAATAAACTATTGAAATTATGAAATTATGATAAATTATCTTAATAAAATTATTGAACGACTTTCAGTGGACTCTAATTAACTCCGGAGTCTATTAAATAATCATTAATACTTTCCATTGCCGATCAATAATTTAATTGTACTTTCATATCATATTTTAACATATCTAGAGAGTAGAGAGAGAATAAATACCATTATTTAAAAGCTACAAGTTTACTAATACTTGGAATTAAAAGCATATCTACTCTCTGTTTCTTTCTGTAAAAGATCGATAAACACTTTCGGCAATGAAAGTATTAAAAAAATCTAAATATATTGAGAAATCTGTGATTAGGATTTGCCGTCCTAAATTTACTCATCTTATATTCCGTTGCCGGAATAAGAACACTGAATTCCAGTGAGAAATGTCGCATTTAAATTTACTATTCCGACGAGTCCTAGTTTCGCCGCTTTCCTACACGATCCTCAAACGGATGTATGAAGGTTCCACTCGAGAAAGCTCCCTAAGTCGCTTATGCTATTTGAAGCATTGTGTCGGTACAAGCACGTCACGTTTCGCTACCATCACCGACATCATGTCACTGTTGGATGTAGATGTAATAATCAGTATTATGGATATCTAGATCACGTCCAGAGCACCCAAGACTCAGGATTTATGACGTGTCAGGACAGACAGCTCATCTGGAGCTATTCAAACACAAGTTGGAACTAACAACGCCTTTTGTAAACACAGGCGCCTAATTAAACTTAAGGAACGTGACTGTCCTGGCGGGATAAATGTAAATACGAGGATTTGAAGATACGATGAATGACCTGATGGCGTTACAAACATTGTTGACTGAGATAAACTAATGACATGTAAAATGAAATATCTCATCTCGCTGTATCCACAAGTTATATCATAATTTTAAAAGAGATATTTATTATTTTTTATGTGATATATAATTTATATATAATATATGCATCATATTTTAAATATATTTTAAATAATTATTTTTAACAATTTTTTTAAATATTTCATATCTTTTGTTGAAAAAAGATCTTTATGATCTTATCAAGTATTGCATACTAAGATATTATGAAATTCGGTGGAAGCATCTTGCGTGGTCAGAACAACATTATTATACACTCAATAAAAGTATATTTACACAGCATAATTATTCTACAAAAATTCTCACGAGCTGACTCGTTCTTTAAAGACAAAGTTTCTCATCTAAATATATAAGCAACCACAACGGGACTCGTTGCGTGTGCCCGATTCATAATACTTCCATTCTTAAAGCAGAATAGAGCAAACGACTGTGAGTTGCATAGCGTGTGACACGTTTTCCCTTACCACCCACTTTTTATTCGTATTACTACCATTCGCAGGTCCACTTTTTCTAAAAAATTCTTAGTAAATAATAAAATGATATTTTTACTATACTTTGCATACTTTTTATCGTAAATTTATTCATTATATAAATATATATATTATATAATTTTTATATATTTATTTTTTAAAAATCACAGAATGAGACAAAACACGTTAGACTTTAAATTATAATAAAACAAAGTATTAAGTAAAATTTCATTAATTTTTAGAGATGTACTTAACTTCTCAATAAGTTCACTTAAAATTTAAACGACGTTGATTTACAATAAATTTTACTCGAAATAGATATAAAAATAATATCAATCTGAGAAGAGAAGAGAAAAGACTTGGTTTCATTTTAAAACAGTCAAAATTGATATACTCTCGCAGTAATTTGGACAATATATTTTCAACACTATTTGGTGAAAGATCTTATCTTTGAATACATTTACGATCATTAAAGACGGAATTCTACCGTTAAAATGCAATAAATTCTGTCAAGCAGACAAGGTTTTCAATCGAGTTTAATAACTTCATTTGACGATTATTTCATTCGAAGAGAAAATTTACATACCTCTATCTGAAAGGAGAATTCAACAAAATAAAAGAAAATGAGGCTTGCTCCTATAAGGCCCGATAGCATCAACGTTACTTTGATTTTAAATGAAACTTAAAACTCTTTCTGTTCCTGTCTCTTTTTGGCTTTAAAACGAGACTTTGATTTTAAAAAAGACTTAAAGAAAGACGAGATAGAGTTTTAAGATTCGCTTAAAATCAAAGTGACATTAAACTGGACTTAAGGTTTGCTAATATCTATTTGTGTAGGAACAGTTAAGTTACATGTATTATTGAATCAAGTAAACTGGAATGGAAATCGAAAGTGATCAAGTTAGGCTGTAATGCCATCGGTAAGTTATACTAGTTTATCTTCTCGTAAAAACAGTTACACCATAGACTTCAGAAATAGCACTGTTATATCATAAAAATATATTTCATAAAAAAATTAATGATATATAAGTGCTGATGTTCCTTTGATATCAATCAATTATTTTATTTTATTTCCAGATATTAATTTATTTTATTTTATTTCAAATAAAAAAGAATGAATGTAAAAATATTATTAAAATTAACAACTTTCTCAATTGCTTTAGAACCGTTGAATTCAACTGAAAGATTGACGTTTGCGATAAAAAGTCTCTTTCAAGACTTGATCGATACTGCATGATCTCTCGTTCGTGTTTGTGCATCAATTCAATTGTAAAACATGCGTAAAGAATCGTTGATTGCGCCGATTTGACGCAGTTAGAGAACCTGATTGCACTTTGACATATCTAGCGTGAATTACGGAAGATGCCGTGGAGTGTATATTCACGCAGAGGGTGTGGTGAAGCATGGATTAAATTATGGCAAGGATCGGGGACGGCAGGTCGGCACTTTCCCGACCTCGTCACGCTGTTGCCACGCTTTACACGCTCTTATATTCCTGCGGAGGATGCCAACCGGCAAAAAACGTCTTCTCGCTCCCAGACGATGTGGGTGCCGCCATAGACAATAAACCTCGCTGAGATAAGTGGTTTTCGCTTTCTGCCCCGTCACGACTGATCGGTATATTAAGGACGAATTTCACCGTGCAGCATTCCGTGCTGTGAACGCTCGCTTTTCGCGATTCTTATAATGATTTGAAGAAAATATGTAAACTTTGAAAATATGTAAAGAAAGAAATATGTATCGACAGGCTCTCGATATAGTTTCATCGCGAACTGATTTCAATGATGAAATCAGTAATTGATATAATAATAGTGATACATGTTTCGATTACGTTGACTTAATTGTAATAATGTAACTTTGTATTTATTTATTTTAGTGGACAATATTCTGCATTCTAAGCACACCTTATTTTCTTATTGTTAGTGGAATTCCTTTATATGAATGGATTACGTATGTATATTATATGAATGAATTCAATGAATGATTAATAAAACAGAATTATATTATGCGATAGAGATAGCTATCGTGTATTGTGTGTATACGTTAAATATTCTCTTGATGGAACGCGAAACATAAATATCATAAGTAAGCGTAGGCAGCAATATGTGCATTGTTCCAATGCAGCGGAGCAAGGTACGAAAACATGATCACGTCAATTATATACCGGGAAATTATATTCAACTTGCGTTCACATTAAATGCCGGAACTGTGAGATTATTTCCTTTATGTAAAATAGAGATCAAATATTTCTGTTTTATAATAAATGAAATGATAAAACTTTAAAAATTTGAATATCTTATAAGAACGCCTTTTCTTATATAAATATGAAAGTACAAATTATATTATTTCTTTACCCTTCAACTTTACATGAAAAAAGAGAGAAAAATGTTCGCAAAATTTCACGGATAAGTATATATTGGTTTTTGCATTAAGGATAGAAAATATGACAGGAAGTGTCTCAGGTTACAGGAAGATACACGGGAATTGCAGTCGCATCATGGAAGTATTTTCTGAAAGCGCTCGTCTCATGTAATGATACTGCAGCCGTATTATCATAGATTGTGCTAGCAAAGTCTATGTAAAAATAGCAGAGCAGACAGAACGCTTTCCAAGTGCGCTTTCCAAATGCGTCTCTTACGCTGTAAATTATATGCTTATTTTATTAAATTATTACTATTTACTTAAGCATGCATTAGAGGTACAGTCTCTGCAAAGAAAATTAAATTTGGAAATATGTTTAATATTTACACTTTAAATAAACTATGTATAAACTATGTATAAAAGTTGTGTGAATAAGATTATATTTTTGTTTAATAACATATTCCTATAGTTTATTTACTTTATTTGTTATTTTTATTGTTAAAAATTAAAAGTTAAAAAATGATAAAAGAATTTACATTTTTCTTTTATAAATATAATTTATAGTAATATATAATTATACTTTAAATAATCAAAATAATTTATGTAAAGTTTTATTGCGATTCACTGATAATTCACTGTTATAAAGATATAGAACATAAATATTTTGTTTATTTACTAGACAACTAATGCATCGCAATGTAACTCTATCCAATCTTAAATACATAATGTACTTTACTTTATTTAAAAATTGAGATTTTTATCATTTTTTTTATACATTTCCATATATTTTTATTAGAACACAAATTAAAAATATACTATTTATTAAAATTAATTTTAAGTTCTAATTAAAACTTATGTAAACCATCACCAAATTTATCGTATTATTTTTAAACGTGATTTAGAATAATTTGTAATTTTTTCATAAGTTTGTTATCATTTTGAAAATATGTATAAAACATCCTTAAAAAATTATAACTATATAAATAAATTATAAGATTCAAATTTGAGTATAATAACTTCAAAAATCAATATCAGTTAAAAAAAAAATTGATTGACGTGTTGATAACGGGAAACTGGCAGAATATATGTTTTGCAACAGGCAATGACATACAATATTATCAATAAAATATATTGATTACTAATAAAACTGAAATTCCAATTTCATTACAATTCCAAAATTTTATTATACGCGATCTGTTCAATAAAATAAATAAAATCCCAAGAAAAATTTAAGAAAATTTTACACGTTTTTCTCGGGATTTTATTTATTTTACTGAATTACAGATCGCATGTGATAAGAAAATCTTTGTTTCTTCTTATGTTTTCTTTACATAAATAAAGAGAGTCCGCGTGTCTCCCAAAGTTAAGTAACAATCAGTGGGTGTACCCCAGTTGTACGTAACAACAAGCTCATTGTCAAAGAAATCTTAGTAAATGTCCGCGCAAAAAGTGGCACAGTTTCGTAAGTCGAGGAAGATCATAACACGCGAAAAATAACGAAATCGAACGAAATGTCGCACCAAGTCGTGTGAGCGCTGTTGAATCGAAGCCTTCACATATATCATGCATGCATGGCTTGCACGGATATTATATCGCACCGGCATGGCGGTGTATGTGGTGTAACTTATATGAACGGTATCCCATTAGGTACAGGAAGTGAGGCAAGTGCTACGAGAGCTTACAGCTCATAGGATCATAGTATTCCCAGCATCACGGCATGGCCGACTGTTAATTAGCAGGACGGAATTCGTGCGTTTTGAGGTTTTACGGACGGATAGGAGACGAAGGTGACATAATGCTTAATTGGCTCGGAATCTCAAGAGGATTCTTCATTATTATGGCTCTCGTACGAAGTATATCACAAAAAGTACGAAAATTCTGATCGGTGTGAATTTCTGAATATTACAGCAGCCGAGAATTGCCGATTATCAAGAAGAAAAGTTTCCCATTCTTTTTTATTGTATAAAAAAAGGTGGAAAAAAGGCAGACCACGAAGTAATTATTACGTTGTTAAAACATAGAATTAGATTTAAGATAAGTAGATGTCGTTATATTTATGCCATCATATTTACGACTTATACGCGTTCCAGTACTGTAAGAAATAATTATATATATATATATATATATATATATATATATATATATATATATATATATATATTAATTAATATACTTAAATTTAAAAATTTAAATTATTGATATTGTTTATTATTTTAACGTATGCATACATTATCTTATTATTGTTATTTGTTTAATTATAAGAATTGGTTCTTTTATTATTGCAAAACTTATTTCTTATATTTATATGTTATATCATTAATGTTTGAGGAAACATGCTACAGAATAAATTAAATAAAAGAAAGATTCAAAGCGAATCTTGGCGCTTAATAATATTCATATAATATACATTTACTAATATACATTTACTAATACATTTATAAATCTATATATATAGAATCTACATATAAATATTATTAACATCAAGATTCGCTTCAACTAAAATAAGATTCATTTTCTATTTGATTTAGTCTTACATTTTCTATTTGATTTAGTCTACTTTTACTTAGAATTGCTGTGTAACGGATTAACTGCTTTATAAAAAAATTCATAACGCGATAATAGCATTATTGCTGGCATGTTTGAGGTGTTAATAAATTTATAAATGACTAAGAAAACTGTTATTATTTCGCTGAATTAGAAATATTATCTATGGACTTATTCCAATCGAACAAAATGAATACAGTGATAAAAAGGATTCTTCTGTCAAGGCGTCGAGTAATACAGGGCTCATAATAATTTCGTGACATTCCAAAGACGGCGCCGTAATCATCACGAATTCTCGTAACACTTGTTCAACCGCTATCACCTGTTCTCACGGTGAAGTTAATGGCATTGCCTCTTTGTCAGCTTATCCATTGGCATTTGTTTTTATCACGAGTCTAACGTATGTATGGCGCGGATTGCCTTTCGCTTTTATCCCGAGCGAAGTCGAAGGCTCAAGGTAATCTTTCTTTCCGCCAAAGCAGTCTACGCCGCTGTATCTTGCAAAGGTTCTTAAATGATAATGAACTTTATTACTGATTGAGCAACTTTGAAGTAATTTATCTTTCTCTGTTTAATTTATTTTTATCTACTTCCACTTAGAATTGCGGTGTAACGAATTTAACTGCTCTATAAAAAATTTCGTAATACATTATTGCTGGCATGCTTGAGGTGTTAATAAATTTACAAATGATTTATGACTAAGAAAACTGTTATTAATGCTGAATTAGAGCTACTACTACTATCTATCGATTTATTCCAACTAAACAAAATGAATACAATGAAAAAGGCTCCTCTATCAAGGCGTCGAGTATTACAGGACTTATTTCACTTCTTAATCATGTAACCTGTTAAATTGCTCGTTCAAAAAATGAGAAATTTTACAACATATTAAAAAAATATTTGATTATAAGTTCCCGTTAAATTTATTGATAAAATTGAGAGATCTTTCCTACTTAAAAAATCCAGATTGATCTTCGAATTCCCGAACAAAATAACTATCCTTGCGTTATTCTTATTTACTTAATATTTCTAATTTTATTTTCATAGAATCAATAATATTAATTTTATATTCTACTTTTAGCAATAATCATAAATAATGTTACACGTTTCAAGATATTGTGCTTGAATGAATCGCAAAAAATATATCACGTGGCAAGAAGATCAATCAAGGCGCCAAATCGCAAAGATTGAATTGTTGCTTGTCCAAGAGACCTTTCCTAAGATCTATGATGATTGCTGCTAGGTGCACAGTACGAAATCACGTTTCGTACTGTCCCTCTCGCCTTGGACCATGTTCAGCTTCGACGCCTTCAACTTCGAAGTTCCGTTTAAGACACGCCTTTCGCATGCAACTCGTGACGAATCGACTCCTTTCAATATTCTTTGACTTAAATACATTGATACTGTATCCCTTTGTGCATTACGCCTAATTGTAATCTATAACGATTCTCGAGACGTATGCATTCGTAGATTCGTATGCTACAATGAATTTGCATTTATCTTGCAATTATCACGGCAGACATATGACTACATCTCATTAAGGACTATATATCATTCTGACATACGTAAATTAAATTGACTTAGAGCAAGTCAGCGAAATGATACCTTGTTGTATGGTATGCTCGTCATAAATAAAACTGCGTGTGAGATAATAAATCTAAAATAAAATAAAAATAGAATAAAATAAAAGCAGTAATAATAGAAAAAATATAATTAATAATATACTATTTACTGCCATTAAATTAGCTGTAAAATACTAAAATGCTAAGTTTCAATTTTTTCTAAATTTTAAATTTGTTAAAAATTACTTTTCTATTCGAATTGTTGAAAGAATGAAACGTTTTTATGTCAATTTTTTGTAAAATTAATTGTTTTTAACTAATTTTGTTTTTAATCAAATTTATTCTAATTACTTGCATTAAATCAGTTGCGTTTTTAACTATTTATAGTAATAATAATAGTCATACACATATATTAGAAGCACATATATATGCAGTATAAAATATATGTATCAGATATCATTGTTACTTATATAATAGATTGAAAAAATCCAAGTGCTCACATGCAAGAAAAATGAAACGTATTACGAAACGCGGATTACAAAACGAGTATTCTGACATAATAGTAAATAACATAAAAAATACATGTTGATAATATGCCATTAACAAAACCGGAAGCAAAAGTAGATAGAAATTATTTCATCCTGTATTCTAGTTTAATAACTTAATTAAACGATCACACGAGATATATATACTCATGTTGTAGAGCGACAAAATGCTTATTAAACGGACATGTAGCATAACGAATTATAATGACTATATAACGGGAATTATTTTTGCTGAAGCTTGGTAACTTGTTGAATATCGAAGAATTAATATTTCATGAATGGTCTCGAGATATTGGCAGTGTTCCAAAATTCACTGCCAGTGCTGATTTATAATGAATATAACTTAAGCTTAAGCTATAGATTTTCAATACTGTCAGAAATCTGAAATATAGCCATCAAACAATATACAAGAAATACATGTATCGGATAAAGTGAAAATTAGTAAATTTTAAAGCTTAATGAGATTTTATTTCTCATTTATTCCTATACATTACACTGGAAAGAAATGATTGTACGTATATAAATAATATATGGAAATGCAGTTGAAGAAAAATTGTATATTTTATATAAAAAATAAAATTCTTTAAATATTTATCCATACAAGTTCTTAACTTTTTGGTGATAATAAAAGAGTACAGTAATATAAAATAAAAATAGATATGTTACATAAAAATTAATGCTAAAAACAAAAAGTTTTTTAGATATGAAATGTACGAAAAGAAATTTAGATATGAAATGTATGAAATGTAGAATGTTAAAATGTACAAACTGAACAACTTTTACGAAATAATTTTTATGGCACATATATATAAGATAAATTATTTTGTATATTTAGTTAATTAAATAATTTACTAAGTATTTAACTAGATAACGTCATAGAAATTATTTCTAAATACCATCATCATTGTAATTACCAGCATATGTTATATCTTACGTAACCGGATGTTATACATTTACATGTGTGTGGGGACATAATTGTTTTACGCAAAATATAATGTGCATTCCACCGAAGTGATATCCCGTGATTGCAAAAAATTTGAGAAACAGGATACAGGAAGACGGTGCTATGCTTTTTATCGGTGGCGTGATGTTGCACACCACCGGAAATGCCTTTTAACGCACGTGAATTCGAGCACACAATGTCGTCGCGGAAGCCGAGAAATTCCTTGAAAGTTTCAAATGTGCGTTTATGACTTGACTGAAGAAGAAAAGGAAAGTGGAAAGATAAAATGTTAGATACTCTCAATTCTTTCATGTACTATGTCCCACTGTCCGTCGACAAGACAAAGATGGATTCACAAAGCGTGGGGTTTGGCGAGAATTGCGAGAATTTCTCCAGTTTCTACGAGTAACACATTACGCACTGCTAACTTTTATGCACTGCTAATTCGACGATGCTTACGCTTGACGCGATTGCCAAAAGTTTAACGTCAAGTATACTTTTGAAACTTACTTCAACAATAATATTCTTAGTTTTATTATATCTTGTTATTATATTATACGATTTCAAATAACAAATATTAATCTTTATGTTTTTTATTTATAAAATTAAGTTATCAAAATATTTAGACAAAATAATAAGACGATGTAATAAATTTCTGATACAATAAAAAATAATAATAATTATTTAATAATTTTATAATAATAATTATTAATTGTCAACAATAAAAATTATTATATATTGATCCATTCGTTTTTTTCTTCCCGATGATTTCAATTATTACTTTAAACAGGTGCAAAAATTGCAAATTTAAATTTTGTTTTTGGATGTTAGAAAGTATTTGATATCAATTTCTTTCGTTATAGAGCTTAGAGTTGCTTTTTAACCACGAAGAAGAGATTCATCGAAGTATTTTGCGAGAGAATTACTTTTAAATGTAGATACGTGAAAAAGAGAAGACAAGTTAATTACGTATCAAAATAACTAACTCATTGCGGCTCACCACAACTGAAGTTCCTGAAAAATAGAGATAAGCGTGAAAATCGTGTATAGAAACCTGACGGGGTGAAATCAGTCATCGATGCAGAACTAGAATCCCGCGCGTAATACTCGAGATCGGAGTGGACAGAAACGTGCGATTTCCGATACTGCGGACTTTCTCTCAAAAACCGTTACTAATCTGCCATAGGAATTTTATCGATAAAAATAAAACTTTTTTTGCTTTATTATAATTTCCACTGCTTAGCTGTTTCTTAATTGGTTCTATAAAGACCTTGAATATATATTGGCAGTAGATATAAGAAATATAAGCACAATAAATAGATAAAATAATATATCAATAATAATATAAACACAAATAATAAATTTGTTTATAAAGGTATATAATACTAAATATCAGTAGTATTATTATAATTAAATGCAAATTAAATTTTTGGTTTTTTGTGTATCATAAAATTGTATCATAAAATAAATACATTTTAAATGTGATTGTAAAGCAAAAGCTTTTTATCTGCTAAAATTTAACTTACATGTAAAATGCACTTTGTTCTTGACTTTAGTACAAGCGAAACCAATATGCATATTACATAGATAACCAAAGGCAATATAAATGCGAATTTTTTATCCACAGTAATAATACACAGTAATAATCCACAGTAAATAACGCGTGAATTGCTCTGTTTACACTATCTATCAACCTTCCATTATTTAAAATTACTTGTCAAAGCATGAAATGTTATTGTCAAGATAGTTCAATGTGATTGTAATAATGCGGTAATAAAATTCACGATTGCCATATTAAACTTAAGCAATAAAAAATAATGATTTCTCGTTCAGCGTTGTTCTCAATATCTTTGTGACTTTCTAACAGAAACATAAAACGAATCATTAAAACAATCCTTGATTGTACAGCCAAAATAAAATTTTTGAAAAAACATTGAAAAATTTCGTATTCTTATAAAGAAATAATTTACTTAATTGTTTAAAAAAATTTGGAGGATATTATTTTATTTTTATATTAATTTTAACACTAATAATTATTATATCATCATTCAAAATGAAAATATAATAATTACAGTTAGGATACAGGAAAGTATTACATCGCAAATTACATTCGCATTTCGAATTTTAAACTCGGATAAAAAAGATGTTTAAAAATGTTGTATGTGTCAACCGTCAAAAATCACCATAGCTCCGAAATTTGCCACTTAAACCTCCATGCATTCCGTTTGCATGGAAAAGACTACCCGCTTGCTGACAATTTGGTTACAACAAAGTACTACTTCGATAAAGTCAATTGACTTGAGCGATGAAGGCAAATTGATTGATCGACCGCGCCAGAAGTAATCACTGCGATTCGATATTCATCTGCATGGATTATGTCCCGAGGAATTCATGGATACTGATTATGTCCGCGTGCTGAACTCATATTTCAGCTCTATCAATTTCGAAAACGGATGTCATTAAAGTCAATTACGCGTATAACGCAAAACGTGTTTAAGGAATTTCTTGTTTAGGTGGCGAAACGTGAAACTTCTTTCGCTCATTCACTACTATTTTATTTATTACAATTTATATATATATATATATATATATATACTCATTATATCTTCTTCCCATTCTTCCAATTATTTATTTCTATAAAATAATAAGGGAACGTTTTAATTTTAGATGAAATTTGCAAAATTTATGACATTTTATATATTAATAAATAAATAATTTTAAGAACATTTTTGTTACATCTGAATTTCCTCATTTATTTCTTTAGCAACATAGTTACGTTCAAAATACATTTAATGTTATACAATTTAATGTTATACATATAATAAACATATAAACTGAAAACTAAACTTTAGAATGAAAATTTTGAATTAAAAATTTGATATGTTTTTAAACTATTTAATAAACGTTATAAAACCGTTTATAAGACATTTGTAACGTCTATTTAACGTTTTTTTATAGCATAAAAAAGTTTTAGTTAAATGTTTTTTAAGCGTAAACTGTCTGCTTGTATTATTATTAATGCAAGCATCGTCGATCTTATATGTCACGTACAAAACGCTCGAATCACTTTCTAAGCTAGTTAAACAATCTATCTTTATCAACAATTATTAATCAATACATCAATTATGTGTTAATATTCGTAAACATTAATTAAAATCAACACGTGATTGCTGAGCATTAAAATAAGATTATTCTGTTATTATTCGTCGTAATAAAGGAAACAGTTCTTAAGAGAAATATCAGCAATCATACAAGACTGTAGGATTGTATTCAGGATTGTATTCAGACTGAAATTTACTTGCGATATTCTCGGCGTTACGCCGATTCTATAAATATGGAAACTACTCAGAAATATCATAAACAATATCGTGCTTGGCTGATCGTATCTTGTTAAGAAGATTCGCATAAATCTAGTTGGTTAATCTAATATATTCATTTAAATGATGCATTAAAACGCACGTAAATAAATTACTTCTACACATAAATGTCGTGCTTTTAATTATCGATACGGTCGCATTATTAGCTAGTTATTAATTGTCATTCGACCGTTAAGAAAGGCGAATAGAGCTGCACCAGAAGAATAGAGCTGAACCAGAGCGAACGAACTTGGATTATCGGTACGCGTCATACAATATCGCTGCAATTTTCCAGCTGTTAAAGTCAATTTTCTTCATTTATCAAGCAAATATTCACGGCATAGTGCGTATTCTGAAGTGAGTGTTTGGATTTGCTTCGCGATTCAGTCGATTATTTATTGCTCTCTATCTTGGCAGGCAATTATTTTCCGTTATTTTCCAATTATCTGCATTACTACTTGACTACTCGGTTCAGGATAAATCATTACAGAATTTGCTGCACATCAAAAGAGGTGGATCGTTAAGTCATTAAAAAACGAATGAGTGTTGCTAATCACAGAAGAAAATCTGCTTCAATGTAAGAAAGTATCCTCTGTTAACTTTACATAAAAACTATACATAAAAACTATACCGTAAAATGGGATAACTTTCGTTCAAAATTTTAATGCTCAAGTAGTATGCATATTAAAATCGGAACAAGATATCTTAAGAAACTTCTTAAAACCATCTTATATTTCAGTTTTAAACATGCGAACTGTCTAAACATTTTTTTTAATTTGGAAGTTACTCCATTTTACGGTAATACAAACAATAGGAAATATAAATATACTTCTAATATTAAAAAAATTCAAATACACACACATGTTAAGTTTTAAACAGTAATTTGTGAACTAAAATTATATACATATGGGTCAGGTTCTCGTTATATAGATCAGATTGAAATTTGCTGTACTATCATTTTAACGGTGATGATTACTACAACCATTTGATGTACCATTTACTGTCCGGCAAACGTGCAATCGCATTACTAAATGAGCCACGAACGCGCGTTACTTTCAGTCGCTCGAGGAATTCATCCGCATCTATCTGTAGAATCAAACGATCTCCTTCGACGATCGATCTGTGCCGCTTTTGCAGGGAGATACGGTCGCAAATTGAAATCCATTAGAATCGATTTTCCTGAACGGAAACAGGACTCGGACACGAGATACGCGTGACGTACCAATAGCACGTTCGCTCTTGGCAGGTTTCACCGTGATTACAATCCATTACCGCGACGAAACGCACCATAATGAGGAAGACTGATTCTTATGTAGCCACAGATCATTCCGATAATATTACAATAATGTTACAACATTTCAGAAATATTGCAGGAACATTGCAAATATTGCAGCAATGCGGCAACAAGCAATGTGAGACTGTCGATCGTATCGTAATTCTATTCACAGTCTCGTATCATAATTCTACACACAAAAAAATACGTAATTTTTTTCAAATATTCATAGATATTCACAAATCTATTATTATAAATTCATCACAAGCATCATATTTATTCAAAATATATTCTAAATCCCAATAAGTTTAATATATACTTCAATCAAGATTATAAAATTAAAACAAATTCGATTTGTTTCTTGTAAAGTCATTTCTTCGATCAGTTTTATAAAATTTAAAAAAAGTAAATTCTAGTATATTTTATGTAATAATGAATTTTTCTAAAATTTGTGGTGGGTATACAGTAAAATTATTACGGAGAAAATATTCTTTGTTAAAGAGACATTATTGAAAAGGAAGAAAAGTAAAATGAATAATAACTTTCTTCAGCAACAGAATGATGATTTTCTATATGTACATTTGCTTAGAATCACGATACAAGAATACAAAGTTTAACCCAGATTCTTTGGTAGACGTATGGATCATAGAGGAACCGCAATCTCAACGATGATGACGGCGAGCGCGACGATAGTGAAAATCAGCTGCGACTTTAACCGCGATTTCTATCTTAAGCCTGATCTACATAAGATGTAAAACGTGGGTCGCAGGTCGCAAGACTAGAAACTAATGTATTTTAATTATAATGTAGGACGCAGAGCGCAGGTCACAGGAAGTTTGGTGAACTTCAACTTTCGCGCCCGTCCTGCGTTCTACGTATTGCGATCTTTTGAATCTGTTCTTTTTCCACCCCAAGTTTTGAATTGGAGTATGCTGGTATAATAAATTAGAATGAGACAACTATAGTTTGTTTCACTCTTAATTTATTGTAGTATTGCAGAATTAGTTCAGAATTCTTTGAAAAAGAACAGATCTTTTATGAAATCTGAAATGCATTTTACTTGCGACTTGCGTTCTGTGTATTAAGTCCGATCTATTGTACATAGACTGTGTTCCAAAATTGACTGCCAGTACTGAAAATCTATACTGCATGTAACGTAAACTGTAGCATTTTCAATGCTGACAGTAAATTTGAAACACAGTCATAAATGCAGACGCCGATCGCAAGTGAAACGCGTTTCTGATTGTAATAGGCTATGTTCAGCACAGTTTAGTGATTCTTTAATACGATTGGTTCCTTGGTACACTTAGATTTTGCGAATAACTAGAGAAAGAACCAATCATATTAAAGAACCACTAAGCGCTAAATGATGAATTTTCTCTACTGAACGCAGCCATAGGTTGCAGACCGCAATACGTAGGACGCAAGACGCAAGACGCGAAAGTTGAAGTTCATCAAATTTCCTGCGTTCTGCATCCTATAATCTGTTATAATTAAAATACGTTAATTTCTAATTTTCGGCCTGCGACCCGCGTTCTACGTCTTATGTATTATAGATCAGGTTTTAAGTAGAACGCGGGTTCTAGAAACTAACGTATTTTAAATCCGTTGTCGCCCATCATTACAGACCTAGTAATACAGAAATTAGAGAAAACGTCATTGTTGTCTTACAATAGTCAGTTATTGTTCTATTATCGGTATGTGGACAATCTATTAGCTGTTATTTCTTCTTCGGAGATTAATTCATTTTTTGATTGTTTCAATTCTTTTCACTTACGCCTTTAATTCACATTAAAAGTAGATTCTGATTCATTAAACTTGACGTCACGATCAAAGGAAAACATTTAACCTTTGATATCAGAAATTGATTTTTTCGGAAAGATTCCTAAATTATTTTTCGAATCATCCAGTTCCCAAAAAAAAAGGGATAATATTTAATTTGGTTTGACAGAGCTCTATTATTATCTGAATCAGAATTTTACCAAAAAAAATCTAACATTAATAATCAATATACTAATTGAGAATGATTATTCCCTGAAATTCATTTCTTTTTATACTATCATTGACAGAATCAGAAACATACAGTATGGAGGGATAGTAGTACATGATCGTATAAATAAAAATAAAAATGAAGAATCAAGGATTGCAAACATCATGGTTTACAGTACCCTTTATTCCATCGATAATCGATAAATTAAACAAATTTAATAGAGAGGACATCAAAGTTTCTCATATTATAGTTCTAATAAATTGAACAAGTTTATTAAAGTTCAAAAGGATTCAAAATCAAATTATTCAAAAAACAATGTAGTATACAAGATTATGTGCAACGATTGTGATGCATCTTATATCAAATAAATGGATAGATAACTTAAAACTAGAATTGCAGAGCCGCAACCATATCCGTTGAAATACGTCTACCTATTCTATAATCACCCAACATAGGATGCAAGTAACATGATTTTGATTAGAATAACATCCAGATATTAGAAGAGCCGTATTATAATAAATGTTTAATTTCCAAGATGTTAAATATCAAAAAATAGAAAAACAGTCTCAATCTGCAAACCAGATATCAAAAATCTTCATATAGCGTATATATCGATTGTAAACAAAATTTGACATTCTATCAAGTCTTTTTGTCAATCTATTAATCATCTCTCAGACATGGTGACAGTCTGCCTTACGGTTAACAATGTTCAAATAATATCTCCGGAAGATACACATAGTTTTCGCATTATACTGACTATTAAGTATATCTATTGTCCATTTAACTGACGTATTTTTCATTACATTCTACACTTTTTTATAATTTAAACGATGTATTCTTTTTACGAAATGATAACTGCGATCTCCCTTATAAAAATAAAAATTGGAGCGTAACTCGGATATAATGGAAGAGTAATAGAAGTGTGAACGAAACTTCTAGAAGGCAAAAATTGGAACAATGAAATGTAAAAGAAGCATTTACGCTTCTTTCACATTTTTCTCATTTTGATGTTTCAATTTTCGCCTTCTAGAAGTTTCGTTTACGTTTTTGTTACTCTCTCATTATATCTGATTACATTCCGATTTTTATTTTCATCAAGGCTTACGGGTGAGTATTTTATCGAAATGATTCGGTTACTTACTTTTTACAGAATTTTAATTAAAAAACAACAATTTCTTTAAAGAATTTTATTTCAAGTTATTATTAATTAATTTTTTTAGAATTTTAATCAAATAAAGATAATTTCCTTAAAGAATTTTATTTATCCAAATTAATTATTTATTCATTGATGAAAGAATCTGTTTTTTATCAGATCTTCACAAAATTCTTAACAATCGGTCAGCGAATCGTTCGTGAATAATTGGTGTCTTCCATATAACATTTATCAGAATCGCTATACAAGTTAAAACATATTATATCGTGGTTTTTTTATTTCTGATGATGGTAACTAATTTTAAGTGTTAACAGGAGAATATCTGAGGATGGCTCAATCTAAGAGCTAAAACATGTAATAATATCTCATTTTTTCATTATGTATTTAATTATGTATCGTATTTAACTTCTATTAATAATTTTTACACGTTTAGATTTTAAAGAATCGATTCTTTGCTTTTTTTATCGTTATATTATTAATCGTTATGTTATTAACGTATTTCAATTATAGATTATGATTGAAATTCATCTTATTATGGATAAGATTATGGATTATTTATTATTATTTCTGTTAGATTACGTAATCTAAAACAGTATCCTGATTGGTTGATCGGCTTAAGTTTACACCTTACGTATGCTGTTGCAGAATTTTGAATTTTTGCGGCAGCCCTTAAGCCTATACTATAATAGTCATAAGCATAATTGTAAGTGATTGTAGTTGTAAATATTGTCAATCAAGTCGAATGTTGAGGAGAATATTTGACTGTGATTGGTCAATTCTTACAACTACAATCTTACAACTACGCTTACGACTATTGTAGAAGAGGCTTTACAATCTGAAATACGTTTTCACTCGCGACCTGCGACTTGCGTCTGCGTTTTATGTAGATCAGGTTTTATGCAGATCGCTTTATTTTTGCTCCATACGTCCACATAGTCGTTATCCTCGTCCGTCTGTAACGAGAATTGCAGAGAGAAAGAGAGGCAAAAGAGGAACCAGTCCTCAAGTTCAGTGACACGTGCATTTCGCGGGGCTTGTTTGCCGTGAAAAAGAATGACCGCATGTCATTGTGGCATGCGCGAATCCCGAGAACAAAATACTGGTTTTCGACTCGGCTTAAATTGTTGCCGTTTCACGGTTCGTTTCCCCTTTCGTACTACGAGCGGTTGGTATTGATATCGACTATTTTACATAAGTCTATCAGCAACTAAACAGCAAAAACCTAAGAATTTTCAACAATCGAATGGCAAATGAGAAAAAGTGTATATACAGTGTATATACTACATCTCTACAGGTGCATGTAGAGATTTAGAAAGTAATCTGGTGTTACGGTACTTCATTAATATAAATTGGTTCGCGGAAATTTATTTATGAATGGCAGCGTGATGATGAGGCGGAATTTCGGAATTCGAGCGTTCTCGCAAACCCGTATATGGATCTAACTATAAATAACTCGGAGATAGCTTGTGTAATGTTGATTTTTTTCAGAAGTTATAAGTTTTTTCTGTAAGACGATAAAACGCATCATAAACTGCTTTCTATAGGCTAATTCTAATATTAGATAATCTGTATTTAAAATCTGTATATTATAATGAACTCTTTAACTACTAAAATGCGTTGTGCTCATTAAATTCGCACGTAAAGTGTATAAATATTTAAGCAAAAATTTAAGCAAATTATTACTTAATTAGCGCGGCTATCTAATAATTATCGAGTATAATCAAAAAAATCGACTTCAGAATAAATCGGTTTTTTTTTGACGATAGAAAATTATCTTGTAAATCAATCAATTATTTATAGTCATTGGTTACATATGTATTGGCGGCCATATATAATAAACAAGCTTTAAAGAATAATTCCTAATAGGTGGTTTAACTGGCAATCGCGTACGTAAGAAATTACTTGAAATGCTTTTAAGGAAAACACTTCAATTTGGACGTACACGATCTAATAAATCAACAAGTTTCGTTGCAACAGATTTATGTTTTAAAATAAAAGAATTGAAGAACAAAGAGAATGATTTACGTAATTTACTAAAAATTAATCCGTTATTTTATGAATATTTAGATTCTTTTTCGTAGATTAATTGAAAAAAATCACAAGATATAATTTTTACTATATCGTGTTACATGCAATGTTAAAATATTAAAACATCAGATCCTATAAATTTTCGACATTTTGTGTAAAATTTTAAAATACAGTTGTCCTAGAAAAAACAAAGAGAGAGAGAGAGAGAGAGAGAGAGAGAGAGAGAGAGAGAGAGAGA
>NW_012130071.1:5748313-5753726 GCF_000143395.1 Atta cephalotes
GAGAGAGAGAGAGAAACTGCATAATAACATATTAAAAAAAAATCTCTTTTATATACAATATATTTTTTATGTCTAAACACAGGTATGTTATAAATAAAACCTTTTAATATTTGTTACAAAGTCTTCACTTTCCGTTTTCGCAAAACAAGTTTAAGCTAAAATTTATTTTTTTCTTTAGAAAGGAGATCTAACTGGTTAATTATCTGGCAATTAATTATCTGAATAAAATATAAAATTAAATGTATTTTTCTGCAAAGTAATCAATTTCACTTGTGGCTTTTCTCAACTTCTAACGTAAATTTATTTTAGACATTTATATAGCGAGGAAGAGGTCTCATATAAGTTACAGATGATTAACTTAAAAATTTTACCTGAAAAACCAGTCTGTGAATTAATGATTCGAGGTTTTACACTTTTCGTTCTTACAGCTTAATTGTCGATAAATACATTAATAAAATTTAGTGTCAAGTTTCTAAGTTCTTTTAAAATGAGGTATATTCAAAATCAAAAATAAATTTCTCGATCTATTTCATTTCTAAAAAACGTTTTCTAATCAAACATCGAAACAGTATTCCTTTTTGTTTGATTTTATTCGGTTAATGCCCGTTTCTACCAATGTGGATTAATTTTAATCTCGGTTCAACTTACTCTTCATCTTTTTCTTATTTTTAAAACTAGAGAAAGATGAAGAGTTAGTTGAATCAAGATTAAAGTTACACTGCATTGGTAGAAACGGACATAAGAGGTTTAAAAATTTTTGCTTCATGCTTTATGCGATATACTATTACTTGTTTATTTTAATAAATTTAAAACAGAATGCAACTACATGAAATATGAAAAACTTCGCTTGTACTTCCAAGAAATATTTTTCGAGTCTTGCTCATGATCGAGTGATTTAATTTGGGACAGCAACCGAGTTCGGCGTACTGATAAAGTAAGGCAATAACGAAGACACGAGCGGAAGGATCTCGTGTGAATGGCTGCTACATGTAGGTGAACAAGTTGCTTAGGTAGTCCACGGTGAACTGTTATATGCACTGGCATGCCGCCAGTCGTTCGTTGAAAAGCCATTTCTGGTGGCAATGCCAACGACGAAGGCGCTATGCTAGAACATTTGCAATTCCACGCGCCGAACTTGTTTCGAAGACTCCGATAGCAATCGAACGTATTCGAGAGATTCATGGTACATGTTTCCAAGTCTGAGAAATTGAGGCACCGAAAACACCAAACTGTTTTAAATTCAGTTCAGCAGACGCACGTTAGCGACGCAGCAAAAACTTGCATTTGATTTATTCACATTAATTTGTACGTGTTAAAATGAGAAATTATCACTTAAAACTTATTTATATCCACATTCATATCTAGATTTTCTTGCAATTACAATAGTTTTTTTAGATTGTAATGTTCTTATTATTAAATTAACCATCATCTAATTTGAGATATTCAAATATTTTAGTTTCAATTTGTGATTGAATTTCAAGTCCAATAAACCGAATTAGAGTGTAATGTATAAAATTAATAAATAAAATTAAATTTATAAAACTGACAAATGTATTTGGAACAATTTACGTATGATATTATTATAAGCTAAGATTCGTTGTGACCGAAAATAAAATATTATATATTTCTCTTAATTAATTTATTCTCATTTAAGTAATATCAAAATACATGCATACATAACAATAATATTTATGAATGCGAGAAAAGTGATTGAATTAACTCTAAAAATTAAAAATTTTTTTCATGATGAAAATTTCAAAATAAAAATTTCAAAATTTTATGTCAATAGAACTAAGATTTTCATTGTGTATGGAATTAAGTAAACGAGAAACCTTAATGAGTGTCAAGAAAATCATAATTTCATTTTTAATTTGCTTTGATTTATTATAAAAGTTATATGCAGCAGCAACATAATTAAAAAATTCCGATGTGTTAGGCGAGCATTTCACAGACAAAAAACGTGTCCGAATTCCCAGATTGGAAGTGATCGTTCGACGTTCATGTTTCGCGGTAATTGAGATCGACCAATTTAGGATGTACGAACTGTCGATTCAATCCGTGCTGTTCTATCTAACCAAATTTACGAGATGCACTATGCTTAAATTGCGGGAAGGAACGAACCGATAACAAAGTAACGAATTATGCTGGAGGCTCGAAGGAGAGAACTGATGTGTTTCGGTCACGACTTTGTTCTCAGTGAACTTACCAAACGATCGAATATATTTTCTCGATTGAATCCCGGTATATCGACGAGTCGCTGGAATTTTGCACAAGATCTATTGTACTTTACTATTTAAAAAACGACAATGTCTTTTCCTAAACAAAAAATGCTAAGCAAAAAATATTATATTATTAGTATAATATTTATGATACATTTTGGATATGTTATAGATAATTATTTTTTCAAAATTATAAATTGCTCTTTGTATAATATATTATTTAAGTAATTTATATCAATTTCTAATAATATCTTGATGTATTCAAATATTCCTGATAATACCTACTTATTTCTTAAATATCAGGAATATTATAATATTTTAATTTTGTTAAAATACTGTATGGAAATTTTAAGAAATAAGTAGGTATTATCAGGAATATTTGAATACATCAAGATATTATTAGAAATTGATATAAATTATTTAAATAAAGACAATATATATTATACGAAGAGTAATTTATAATTTTATAAATGGAATTTTATAAATGGAAAAATAATTATCTATAACATACGCAAAATATATCATAATATTATACTAATAATATGATAATATAATAATATTTTTTGCTCAATATTTTTGTTTAGGAAAAGACATTGTTATTTTTTAATTTAAATAGAATGATAAAATACAATGTGCAAAGATCTGTAAAATTTGAGTGATTAATTATATCTTTTTGTAATAATAAAATTTTTTAATAAGTTAACATCTTAAATTTGCTCATCGATCTTTAATGAAGTGTTTTTCTCATTTATTTTCTATTTTGAATACATACGAACGCAATGTTTTTTTAAGCTAATTACCTTCTTTAGCAGTATTTTTAAACGAGTATTGCGATTACAATCAACTATTTTATTTTTAAACATATCTAATATGCAAAATTATTTTCTCAATGTTGTTAACACAATAGTTGCTATTTCACCCTACATTAAACGCGTTGGAATTTATGTCTTACTAAAGATGCGTGTAAGAACTCGCTACTTTCTCTCTGCCATTCTCTATCATCATCAATCTCTATCAGTTAATTGCAATTGTCACGCAAGGCTGCATTATCGATGTCTTATCCAGTTTTTGTATTATATATAGGACATGTCGAATTCTTTATCGATCGCATTAGAAACCAAAAGGACAATTCTCATGGACAATTTCTTATGGTGAAATATCTATCGGAAGGCAAGAAGGATATGCGGATTAATCGCAATTGAAATATAAAAAGCCATCAATGGCTGTTAGCTACAAAAATAATTACCACTCGAGTATAGCAATTAGTCAAAGCAATCATTTTCATAAGTAGTGATCATGAGCCGTCTGTTACATTTTACAGTTACGACTTGACTTTAAATTGATCTTTAAAAGAAGCACTGCTTGAAAATCAACTATCGACCCGAATCTTTGTGGAAGTTACTATTTTTCAACGAATCTATGTCGAGTGCTGTTTAATTCGGAAATTATGTTGTTATAATTCTTTGATTTAAGTCGTGAAAGAGAAATAGCTTGTCAAAGCTAGTCGATCTAACGGTGTAGCGTATCACATGTACGTATCACATGTGCCATTTCAGTTTAACAAATTTTTTCAAAAATTAGATAAAAGGTAAAAAAATAGATAAATAATAAAAATAGATAAAATAGATAAATAGATAAAAGTTTTAAGATAAAATTCGCAAAATGCGATAGTAAAATAGTGAGTAAAGAATAAACTATTATCACATTTTGCAAATTGTGTGTAGTCTTAAGATTTGATTCATTGTACTTACAGTCTATTCTACTCCCTTTAATTTATTTCGATTTATATTTTGATATATAAAACATCGTAAATCTCTATAAATATTCTATAACATTTTTCAAATTTTTTTCATCTTTGAAATATGTATTTTCTAATCAAATAAAAAAGCATAAGCATATTAAGATATATAATAACAAAATTCGCATAAGAATATTCAATATAATTGAATATAATATTGTTATACGAATTTAACTGATTTACTTTGTCCTCACTGAAGGTCTTATTTACATAAATCCAGCTTATAAATTCTCGGTCTAAGTACCGCTATTGCGTGGAGAACACTCCAAGAGTCAAGATATGTGGTACATCTCAAAATTTTTGCTATAAAAATAATGCTAATATAAAAAATACTAATTCAGAAAATCGTAGTTATAAAAAATATATATATTTATATTAATTAAATTATAATTACTTTTTTGTGGCATATCTTTCATTTCACAATTCATTTAAAAAAAGAAAGTTTTTTTTAGATTTTTTTCAAGAATACAAGCCAAAAATATAAAAAGTTTATATATTTTTCTAGTGCAAAAGTAAATACATTTTATGTATCTTCATATTCATATTTTTTCTTCTACACTTTTCTAGTGCAAAAGTAAATCGATATCGTGTATCGAAAGCTAAAGTCAAGATATTGCTTGCAAATTTCTTTGTGCAACATAGCGCGGTAAACCACAAGCACAATATATAACACATCGGATTACGTTAGCTTCATTATATTCTTCATTATATTCTGTCTCGGGACATTTAACTCGCCAACTAAATCAATGTTTGATAGACACAACACCGTGATTCACTTGCATACTTGTCGTCTTCCTACGCATTTTGCATAACCCAACACTTCACTTTATTTATCAATATTATCGCAACCACCGAGAGTTACTTGAATATCTATATAATCACGGCGTAAGCAAGATGTTAATTATTAAGAAGGTAAATACATGAGAAAAAAAAGAGAGAAAGCAACAAAAAAGTGAAAGAATAAAAGATAAAAGAGAAAAAAGAATGACATCAATGATTAGATCTATTTAATAGGAAAAGTAAATAGAAATCAGTAAGTAAAAAAGAAAAGAAAAAAAAACAATGAATGCAAATTAAAAGTCTCCAAAAATAAAAAGAATATAAAAAGAGGAATAAAAAGAAGATAAGACAAAAATACCATACAACAAAAATGCCATAGTAATTTAAGAGAGCTAAAGAAAATAATGAGCAAATAAGAAAAAAGATGAATAAAAAGAAATATGACAGAGAAAATATGACAGGAAAAATATGATAAAGGATCAATGTCTGAGAAAAAGTAGAGTGTAAGAAAGAGATCAAGATACTTGATGGACTTTACAGCATGTCGGTCGCAAGAGGAAGGAGAAGAAGAAGAAGAAGAAGAAGAAGAAGAAAAAGAAGAAGAAGAAGAAGAAGA
>NW_012130071.1:5753746-5756737 GCF_000143395.1 Atta cephalotes
TAAACGTTAACGTTAACGTAACGTAACGTTAACGTTAACGTAACGTAACGTAACGTAAGTAACGTAAGTAAGTAAGTAAGTAAGAAGTAAGAAGAAGAAGAAGAAGAAGAAGAAGAAGAAGAAGAAGAAGAAGAAGAAGAAGAAGAAGAAGAAGAAGAAGAAGAAGAAGAAGAAGAAGAAGAAGAAGAAGAAGAAGAAGAAGAAGAAGAAGAAGAAGAAGAAGAAGAAGAAGAAGAAGCAAATGGCAAAACAAAGGAGGCGCAACGAGCGGCGCGCGAATGTGATGAAGATGGAAGGGGTTGTGGATGATGGGAGAAGAGGAGAACACGGGCAAGTAGCGAAAGCAGAAGATAAGAAGAGAAAGAGAGAAAGAACTAAAGCGAAGAAAATGACTCACCGCTCCTGGCACTGGCTGCTTGACGTTTGTCGTGTCCGGCGAACGTGCCGGTCATGTGGGCAAGCACTGTCGCGAGCACGACGAGTGCCCGGTAGCCGTAGAACCTCATGGCCGCCCTTTAACCGAGGATACCGAATTCGAGAAAAGAGAGAACGGTCAAACGAGATCGTAAACGACTCTCTCAGGACTCTCTACCGCCTCGAGCGGATCTGCTGAGCGCACTGCTGGCTCAGCGTCGACTGAGACGTACTTTGTGCTCGCCGCTCTATCAGCAGGACCGTCACTCCTCTCGGTACGTTTCACACCGCGGTCTGTGTGTATCCCTCGGGTAGGAAACTACCACCACAATGAACGGATAGTATGTCTGTAGGATAGTGTACTGTAGTCCCCGGGCAGGTTGTGCTACTACCCGCCGCACAATGGGCCCCCACACTCTTATCACCCGAATTTTAATCCCAGCGGTACCTCCGCGATATCGGTCACCGTCAACTTTTCCTCTCGTATCCACGCACAAATTCTGCACACCTATTTAAAATCTATCGCTCCACCTCGCGCTCCTTACCATTGGCTCCTGCCCCAATTCCTTACCCAATGGTACTCTCTCGCACGCGTTCACCTCCTTTTCAGATCGGTGACGGCGGCGGTGGCAGCGGACATGGTTATATCTCTCAGGTGGAGAGAGAGACAGAGGGAAAGGTGGCTGATAGAGATCGGGTGGTGAAGTAGGCAAGCGTAGTAGGTGGCGAAGTTCCTCGATTTTGCCTAAGCGTGAATACTATGAATTGTCGGACAAGTCCGACGAACGTCGCGTGCGACGGTAACGAACTTCTCGAGTTCGCGAAACGATGACGTTGAAAATTTCCCCTCTTTCACGTATTCGCGCGCGCCGATCGCGGTCGACGAAGGTGAAGGGGGTTTTAGGTGGGGTTCGCGCGCGCGAGCAATCCAAAATCGGGCTGTCGCTATCGCTGACATTGCTGACTCCGCTCGGTTCTCTCCCGGTTCTCTTTTCGCATCTCTCGCGTATAACTGGTCTAGGATAGGACCGCAAAATCGTCTGACTATTTGTTTGCGTTACGATTGGAACAAACAGAAATTATGGGCATCATGTGCCTATTCTTAGGAAAGACCAATACGATTTTCGCAACATGGCTTTATTCACGTGGGAAAAACCCATGAGGGACAGTCTGATGGTATATAGACAAGGTCGAGGTGAAAATTGAATGTTAATGTAACCCATTACGTATTGTGTTATTACTACTGTTCCAAATGGAATAGTAGAATAAACATAGATAAACATAGATAGCTAAAAATAGATGTGGACTAGCTAAATTATGCGATACTTTATAGGATGTAAAGAAAGTCTTAAGCGCTTTCTTGAGTTTGAATGATTTATATACTGTATCTAAGTCTATAGAGGAAAAAAGAGACAGAAATAACTAATACAATATTAATCAAGGAATTCCAAAAAATAATACTATGACAAAAATAACTATTGCCAAACTATATTTCATATATCTAATATTTCATATATCTAATTAATATAAAGTTTTATTTATCATATGAGTTTGTATTTCTAGATGCTACAGAAGTGGAATTATTTTGACTTAAATTTATATTCTAATCTAATTTATGCGTTCAGAAAGTTCGTAAGAATATGGAATGATTGTCAAATTTTTAAAAGGTAAAACGTTAGATTTTCTATTAAAATGGAGATAAAGAGTAAACCACCAGTTGAGTACACATGCTGGTGAACGTTACAGTAAAATCTACCCAAGGCTCTTTCGGCCTCGTCGCACCGTTTGGCGACCGCGTGCTCCAACGTACACTGTGATGTGGCGCAGCCACCGACACATGCTGTGCAATATCGGAATTGCGCACTTTCTTGCTCTTGCCTTTCGATTTCACCCGCGTATTCAAGACTATTTCGATTATAACCGTCCCGGCACACCCAGACTTCAAGTACCTTGACGTACCTTGGCAATGAGCAAACGATTCACTGGCTCTTAGATTGTCTTACCTTGGCACTTCCCTTTCTACAGCTGGTATGATGCTCGGTATTTCACGCTTGTGAAAATCGCGACCAACTTTCGATCGGCACTGTCGGTCGACAACTGTCTAATCTCGTGACGATTACATATGTCAAAGGGCGCCATTTTTTTCAGTCTGAAGTTTAACCAACTTAAGCATAGCATCAATGCAACGCTCAAAATAGGATCGTAATGCTATATTTACTTCACACTTGCTGTTAATGTTGAAAATAATGATAATTATTTACCTTGTATTATTTAAAATGCATAGTCATTTTCTTTTAGATATTTATCAAGTATCAATCTTACTTGACGTACATACATTTATAGTAGCGCTTCTTCCTCTTTCAGGAAATAAGTTCCTGAATGAGCTGACTGGATAGAATTTGTTTTAACCGTTTACGTTCAAATTATTTTGGTATATATATATATATATATATATATATATATATATATATATATATATATAATAATATATATATATATNTATAGTGTTACGTATAATAATAACTAAACTAACTAATACTATATTAGTTAGTTACGTAGGTAGTAAGTTAAGGTTAA
>NW_012130071.1:5756757-5823099 GCF_000143395.1 Atta cephalotes
TACGTAAGTAAGTTAACGTTACGTAAGTAGTAGAGTACGTACGTAGTATAAGTTAGTTTACGTTTACGTTACTTAATTAATTTAGTTATTATATATATATATATATATATATATATATATATATATATATATGTAATATTAAAAATTATTTGATTAATTAATGTGTAATGTGTTAGCAATAATCAAACAACTTACATGATTTATTGGCATGGTAGAAGTATTTAAGAATCTTCAAAATATCTCTAAAAGTTATAATTTAAATTCATAATTAGTAAAGCTATAAAGTATTTAAGAGATCAAAACATAATTTTTTACAGTTTTATTTCACATATGCTATGTTCTTTTATATGTTTCCACAGCACATATCTATTTTTATCTGTTACAGGTAGCCTTCGAGCACCAGTGATAAGAACACAATTATTTATCAATTATACGATAAAATACTTATTGTTATTAAACGTATTTTCACATGTTAGGGTAATAATAAGCGTATAATTAATAAATAATTGTGTCATTATCACTGATGCTCGAAGGCTAACTGTAATAGATAAAAATAGATATGTGTCGTGGAATATATAAAAAAGACTACCTAAATTCCAAAGAAACATTTGCTTAAGAATGTTTTGCTGTACAATACCAGTTAAAAGTATGAACGAAAAAAAGACAATACTAGCTAATATCAGTAAAAATAATTGTGTTATAAATACTTTGAAATCAATTGCAAAAAACAAAATAATTAATTATTTGATTTTTACTGACTTATGCAAGGTAATTATTATATCTTGCTGCAGTTTTAGGTAAGTAACTTTTAAACGAGTTATTTTTTTTAAATTTATTGTTTCAAATTGTTTATATCACGATGTTGCACTATTAATAATTAATAATATAATGTCGTTTAATTGATTAATCACGAGATCATTAATCATGGAAATTTATTCATGCGAGGTTAATTAGAATAGTAACAATAATTGTATGTGATGCGCATCTTCGAACCGATTAATTTTTCGAATCGTTTTTAATCAACCGCATACAAGATCACGACAGGCCAAATATGATTGTACTTCGGTAGCACAATCTCAATTGTCCTTCAGATCTTATTAAGCATCGACGATGAGTCGCCCGCGCAACGCGGAAGCTCGCCACGCTTATCCGTTCGAGCGTATCAAAAGGATTCGTCATGGCGGGACAGGTATGATGATATTTGTATTCATTGGCGTGATCCCGAGTAGCAATCGTCACATACACTGGGACACTTTCCCCTGATGGATGGCTCATCTATCGCGTCATGGTTGACGGAAAATAGGAAAAGACGAACACGGGCGAGAAAGCCAAAGATCCATCTATTGATAATGACTCGATTGGCGATGATTCAGTGAGTAGAACTTTACATCTATTTAACATGTTATCCGTAAGATAACGCGAACTGTTGGAAGATAAATAGAGCTGTCCGTTATGGTAATCCTCGCGAAAAAAGATAACGTACTTTTTTAGATTATATGGATATATTTAAATTGAAAACGTAGAAAAAGTTTTTGTTAGATAAAGACTCACTTAGAAAGACCTCGGAAAATCCTCCCTTATTGAAAATGTTACACTGAGAAAAATGGTTGGATTAAACAATAATTTTGTGGAAAATGGACGAATCGAAATTTTCTGGTTAAATCTACTAGAATTCTAATAGAAATAACTAGAATTCTGATTGATATAATTATTTTGGTAAAAATAAGAATTCTAGTAGATTTTACCAGAAATATTGTATCAATCAAAATTCCGATTATCTCAACTAGAATTCTAATAAATTTAATCAGAAAATTCTGATTTGTCCATTTTCAACCCGAAATTCTTTTCAGTGTAGCTTCTTTGTGCTTTAAACGTTGATGACATTGTATATTGCAAAAAATTTTAACAATCTAACAATCAGTTTCAAAACCTACATATAATTATTTTGATGGTCCGACAAAATTGTTTTCAAATCCAAATCCCTTGATAGAAATACTAGAAATATTGTTTTCTTAGACACTCATCTATAATAGTATTACTGTATTTTCATTAATTATAACAATGTACTGAGTAGGAAATGAACAAAAGCTTGATAGTTTTATTTAATAACTAAAACAGTTTTCCTGGCAAAAATATTTATGTAGACAATCCAGTTATTGTTTAGGATTAAATAGGTTATTATTAGTAATTTAATATTATTATTATTATTATTATTAGTAATTTTATTAAATTATTATTTATAATTAAAACAAGGAAATACGAATCAAATTGGAAGCTATTTAATATTAAATTTTTATAAACAATATCATAATATTTACAAAAATATAGCATTAAATATACCGCTTGATTTGTAGTTTCCTTGTTTTGATTTTTAATTTTAAATTTTAGATTATTTAAACCAAATTGAAATCAATATTTGAATCAATTATTATCATTGAATTTTATTATTAATAATTTAATAGATTATTATTAAAACATTGCGTAATTCATTTATTGTCGCATTCTTGTTCAGCAAATGGATTCAGATTTTGCGCATTTTTTGTGCACAGTAACTGCAGGTGAAGCGTTTCATCTAGATTAGGATTCTAATTGTAAATATAGTATTTTATTTCACTAGACAAAGTTAATATAACTGTTCAAAAATTTCTCAGAAATACATGAAATGTTTATTACACTGAAAAAAATTTTGGTTATTTTTGATCCAATGAATGATCATTAATCAATGTCCGACTTAATATAAATTAATTTATTGATACAATACATCGTGGATTCATTTATATAAATATATATTCATTCTTGCAATGAATTCTAGTAATAATTTTATAACCTAAATCATTATGAGAATTCATAATGAATCATTGGATTAATTTTTATTATTTTTTTATAATTCAATAAATATTTTATTACGTATAGTTTTGGTTCAGTGTAGGGCTAACTAAATTTTTAAATATTTTAGCAAAACCGTTTTCTTTTTTCGTATATTTATTCTTTCCGTGTATAACGATAAATTTTGGCAAGCGTTACTCAAAACAAGAAATAACGATGAAAAAGTATAGTCAGTGACAGGCTTGCGCTGCATTTTACCGAGACGAAAGCGATCGATTGCGCATCTCTCGTCGAGCGTACCTACTAGTGAAATGTGTTTTGCACCGGCACGCGACGCATTCTAATGTGCATTCGTACTGGTCTCTTTCTCTTCGTGAAGATTCTCGAGATCGTACGGTTTCCGCCTGTCTATTTACCACCGCCGCTTCGTTGCACCGCTTTATTGGCATCCCGCGATTTCCGATAGAAATTGAAAGGGAATCTATTAACGCATCTAGCGGAACGATGTAAATCACCTCGTTGGGATTTTAACCTGCTGTTGCACTTTTTAGCCGGTTTATTCGGCCGGCCGGCCGGTCTGAAACGTGCCGGGTTTCGTTTGCCGGCCGCACGAACTGATGTCGCGCGAACGGTGCGGTGAACGGAATCGAGCGGCGCTGTTCGATAAGCCTCGATTGCTTTCCCGATTTTTCTCACGCATATCTTGCCGCGCAAGGACGTTGTCTATATAACTGCTTTTCAAAGCAGTCACTGGCCCCAACGAACTATTACGGAAAATCCCCTCGGATTTAATTAACTAAATACTTTAATACTGAAGACCAATTTAATATTGGTAATTACTTATTTTGTATTAAATTTCTGTAAGAGGAAAGAAAATAAGAAATTATATTTAATAAAAATAGAGTATTCAAATATTATCACTCTATAAATATATATGAAAGAGTAAAAATGTAAAAAAGTAAACACTTAGATAAAAAAATAATTTGCAAATTAAAACTATAAAAAGTAGCTATAGTATATATGTGCGATTGTTTTCTATGTAAAAATATATATACACTATATTGCATACAAAAATGCATTTACATGTTTCAACGTGTAATATACAATCATTTTTTACAGAAAACTAATTATATACATATTATAGACACTTTTTTTTGCATACTTAGAATTGTAATGAATTTAAAGCCTAAACTGATTATTTTTAGTTATTAACAGATATAAAAAATTGATTTTTTTTATTTATTTTTAGTGATTAACAGATAAAATCGAAAAAAAATAAAAGCATTTAATAATGATTTATATGAAGTCTATTTGTGCTAATTGCAAAGAAGTCAGATTTTATACCCAAAGATTAATAACATATTAAATTTGAGAAGCACTGCTCCAAAGTTGAATTTGTTTATCAGGAGAGCGGATATCTTTTGCTTAGAATTTGAATGTATTTCTTATCTATATGAAAGAATCGTTACTTACGCACGCAATACGTGCAGCATATATTCATAAATAAACTAGTTGAAAGGAACGGCGCTTTAATTCTTATCTATGTGAAAATAGGGAGGGCGTTTATTGAATAAACAGAAAGTTATAACTTTTACCAAGTGATAATTGTGAGTGAAGATCCTTAGGAAATATAAACTTTTCAATTTTTCATTATCTGACATCTTGTAAATAAAAAGATACATATATCTTAAATATCTATAAATAAAATATACTTCATTTATGAATATTTTTTATCTGCTTATACAATATTCTTTATATATATATCAATATATATCAAATCATAAATATCAAAATTAAAAAGCCTTTGCAAAAGTCAAGATAACAAACAACAAAGTAGTTAGTTTCTACACTTAATATATTATATCTTCTAACTGTATTTTTCTGCAACTTTTACTAGATAATAATATTAAAATATTTACATGTCTTCTTTATATTTGCTTACGCTTATTAAGCAAATGTACATAATGTTCGTTGCGTTACATAACATGCAAATTTTAAGTCTCTAATTAATGTCTATATCTTATCATACATATTTGAAATAATAACAGTTATGAAAACAAAAAAAATGTTTTTATATTATAGAATTTTTTTCATAAAACGTAATAAAACACTGAAAATAAAGAAAGAAAGTCATATACAGTTATATAGAGTCGAGAAAACCGTAAAAGATTCGGAAAAATTGTGACGTCGATTTATACGTTCTTGTGCGTGAACTAAGAGAAAATAAAAGTGAATAGTTAAATTAAATATATACGGATACATAGCGGCACTATAAATCAATTAGTACTTTCACTGATCTGAATTTCGTGAAAAGTATTTTGCCGCTTTACCTCGGTTTATAAAGCTGAGTTTTTGTTCGCGTGAAAGTTTAGTTTGCAATAAATAGCATCTTCCTTTTTTTTTATCACGTTACGTTTAATTGTTCATTTTAAAGTGACATTAACGTGAGGAGAAATGTTTTACCCGGAAGGCAGACACATGATATTGGGATAAAATTTATGGCACTATTTTTTTTTTTGAAAAAATTAATGAAGCATTTAAATGATGAGATCGTGTCAAGTAAAAGTATCCTTTTTTTTAATAAACAGAAAAACATATTTGTAAAGAAAATATTTTTAATTGAATATTTTAATAATCTGAATACTTTAAAGTAATAATCTGTGATAATGTATCTTTGAATATCTCATTTTCTTCATACAATAATTAGTTCTTAATTATAATTTAATAAGATTAAGTGTATCTTAATAACGGAATTATTACAAGTTAATTAATTTTTGAAACATATAGACTATATAGAGAAGTACAGGCTACTTCACACTTCTTTTCATCTGTTGACAAACTTGAAATTAATGTTTCTTTAACTGTGGAGGAAGTACATAAAATGTGAGAAATATAATTAATGTGAGAACTACGATATGTGTAAATCTCTTTTACACTAATTAAAATTGTAATTAATGTGCAATTATGGGCTACGTACACGATAACTAACATGACTCCGGCCAAGATGAGAGATGATTATCGACCATGACGGTTCTAATAATTAGAACTGCTAGAGAGTGATATAGCTACAAACGTAATTCTCGATATACGGATATAAACTTACAAATCTTGCCAAGTGCCAAATTCTGATTTTAATAAAACTTTATATATATGCAAGTTATGCAAGTAAATGAATTTAGTAAATCAGTTGCGACCAACAAAGAGTTTAAGAGATGAAATTATGTCTTATATATGTATGTACAGCAATTTTCAATTTTTTTCATTATATCTCAAAAACTATTTAAGGTATTAAAATTGTTTTACACAAAAGTTATATGAAATTATTTCTATTTATCTACGTCAATAGTATTTAAAAAATTATTATTTTTAAAATTCATATTTCTTGAATTATTTTCTCTAAAAATATTAATACATAAAATTTTTAAAGATAAACAGAAATAATTTTATTATATGTAAACTCTAATGTAAAATATTTTTGATATCTTGAATGGCTGTTTGAATAGCTGAAATACAACGAAAAAGTCGAACTGCTTTATATAAGATACGATTTCCCTTTTTAAAATTGTTTATTATTAATTGCAATTTTCTTTTTCATAAATGAAAATTATTTATGAAATTTATTATCTACATATACAAGTTTTATTAAAACCAAAATTGACACTGCAAGTTTCCTTTTCAGTATTATAATTATACTAATATTTAACTGTTTGAATAATTTTGCAACAAAAGTTATCGATTTGTAAGAAAAAATTTATGAATAAATGACTGAAATTCCAAAGGATGTTATTAGGATAATTATTATCCCATCTGCAAGTGCGGACTCCATCGCTCAAGTGGTAAAAAGCCGCTTTGTTTAGAGGACAATAGAAACCTGTTAAATAACAGGCACGCTGCTTAACGAGGCACATCAATTAATCGCTATAATTATAGTCGATATAAAGCTAGCTTTTTAAAAATCGACACTTTTAAATTATACATGGTCGAAGTATGGCGGAATTGAATACCGATCTTTGAACATCAACGCAAGTACCGTTAAGAAATACTGCGATATTCGAGATTTGAGTGAATATTAAGCAATCGAATTTAATTTCTGTACTACTTTCAAGTTTTATATTTCTTCACTGAAGAAATAGGTTTATTCAAAATAATCTTGATCTCAATTATAAAAACGATCAAAAACTAATGAAATTAATGAAAGATTAATTTTATGAATAGTAAATTTCATTAAAATAGTAAAGATTAATAAACCATTTTATTATTACGATAAATGTAAATTTTTGCATGAGTTTTAGTAGTTTAATTGTGTGTGTATATTAACATTAAAGATTTTTTGAGAATTCTTTGAAAATATTGTAATTAAATTTCTAATTTTTTAATACATTAATGAATAGAGTAGCTTAATATAACTGCCATATAATGTGATCTAGTTATTCAGGATAAACAATTCCCTAGAAAGTTACGAGAATTACATATCGACAATTTTATATATCACGACCTTCATTCATATATACGAGAGAAATACTCGCGGAGAGAAATACTATACGTGAGAAATAATCCCTGGCGTGATAAAAGTCCACTTTCAGGAAACATTTCTTGTCAACAACGATAAACCATGTTAAATCGATCTCCGTTCAGGCGTGCGGATTGAGATAAGAACAAAGAGAGTGTCGTAATCTTGGTTAAGCGACAGACCGCTATAACAAACATGGACTTTGTCTTTTTCATAAACCAAATAAATCGAATATCCTTCTTTTTTTTATATTTAATACAAAATAATGATATGATTATTGCGTATACCCGTTCACATTGAATGTTTTATATTATATAAGAAAAAAATGTATAGTACACAGTAGAACTCTGATTATGCAAATCATTTAAAAGACTAAAATTTTTATTTGAATATTAAAGTAGTTTTAACCATAAAGTAGTTTTAACGTATTAATTATTTTATGTAGTCATTATTTTATATAATGACTACATAAAATTTTGTGGAACATTTTTAAAGAAGTTTGTGTCTTTCGATAAACGTATCACTTGAAATAAATGAACAGTAGGAATGTAGATAGTAAATGAAATGTCTTTGAGGGAACTCCGCTCACTTAAATGACAACTAAATGAGAACACGAGAGATACTTGAAGAATGCAACAATAATTACTCCCTCACTTGAGCAGCACGGAATAAAATGCATCGCTACACGATGCAAATACGAACCAACTCTTCTCTTATTCATTTTCAACCGTTCGCATAATTCTTTTCACGTATAATTGGCGATATGTGGGAAGACATGCGCGTAATTTACATCGTTGACATTGTTATTCTCTTCACTTCTTGCGATTGCAAAATAAAAGTATCGCAAGCCCGTGTGCTTACACAGAAAAAAGACTATTCTTAATCAATCACAATATACTCATATAAGCAAAAGTGTTGTAATCTTGTTTCAAATATATTAGTCTTAATTTAATTAAATTTTGATGCAAGTGTTACTTTAGTGTTACTTTGTTCAATTCAAGACTTTAATATTAATTTAATTTAATTTGTTCAATTAAAAATCTTATATCAATACAAATTTAATCAAATTACGACTAAAATCTTTAAAAAAAGATTATAACATAATTTTACTTATACAATATATGAGTATATTATGGTTGATTTAAGAATAATTTTTTTCTATGTATGTGACTTTCACTAAAAAAAACTAAATTTTAATAAATATTTGAATTATTTTAAATAAATATTTACTAAATGTAAACATTTATTTATTTATTTATTTAATGAAAGAAGAACCATTAATTTCATTTAACTATCATTTTTTTATTCAGTAAATATTTATTTACTGTAAATAAATTTACTTAGTATTGTTCAAAGAAATATTACTATACTATATTATATATTATATTATATACTATACTATATTATATATTACTATACTATAAAATCTAATAAATTTCTTTTCAGTGTATTCGTTCCTTATAAGGATATGAATATGAACCGTGACTGTTCGTTCTGCATCGATATTTTACAATCGTGACGAGATACACGAGGTGCACGGATCAATGACGTAACGCAGTCAGTGATCGTGCAAAACAACGGGACTAGATACTTGATTGGATGTAGAGCACCCGGATAGGCAATCTATGCCATACATCGTATACGAATTTATACAATTCACTTTCAACAATCGTCTCAATAAATCGATTGAAGTGAATACACTGATTGAACAAGTTGCTTGGATAAAAGTGCTTAGTTCCTCTTACGTTAAGAGTTCCTCTTAGACTTGCGTATCTCTTTACATAACTTATATAAATTTACTTTCTTTTACTTTATATACTGCGAAATAATATTTGAACGCAAAATAATGTTTATGAAACTGTTTAAAATTATTGTTATATTTAAACGTTTGTTCTAATACTAATATTGGTCATTCAGAAAATAAAGCTGTAATGCAATAATGATACACGGTACAATTTTATTTACTATTTCACATAAAATTAGATTAGGCATATTTTTGGAAAAATACTTTATGCAATAAATATAACATAGAAAAAGAGATTTGATATATTGTAACATATGTACCTATTTATCTCAAGAAGATATTTTAATTTATTGAAATTGCAACATTGCATGTAGAGAATCAATCGAAATTAAATTATATTTTTATGAAAAAAAAATTTGAAAGATCATCATTATGAAAGATATAATTATGAGCAGATGTTTTAGAATTCCAAGAAAAAAATATTAATAAATAAAAAGTAGATATATGCTGAAGTACGATAAATTATATAAAACTTCAAAATTTCTCATTCCTGTTTATTTAGAAATATTAAACCGTTATGCAGAGTAATAATACATGTATCTTTTTTTCATTCAGAGAAAAATGTAAAAAGGTAAGTTTGAAAGAATAAGAATAATTTGTAAAAATGATTAATATAATATTTAATTATTTAATTATTTAAATATAATAATCAATTTTTATTATAAAAGGATACGCATTTTTCTATTATTTTAAAATGACTATTAAATAACTGATTTAACATACAACAATTAATATTAACATAAAGGAATTATTCTTTATCACTCTTTATATAATAAAGTGATAGTTACCAGAGAAATTTTATTATTTTATTCTTTATCTTCCACTTCCTCCAGTAAAAAGAAAAAAAAACAGAAAGTGTGAATACTTATGGTTAAGACATGATATAACGAAAGCGAAACTAAAGTTTTTATTTGTCGAACATCGAGCTGCCGATATTTATAATGTGTGAATTTTATGTAGTATTTTCGGTTGAGATGTTCCAATACGTGAAAAAAAATTCATTCGTCACGATTCGTGATACCTGACGAGGGATGGACCGTAATCAAACGGTTGTCGGACACCAATAAGTATTACAGTACGCTGGCGCATGAAAGCGAAAGTAATGCCTTTATTTGATTGGCACATTTATTGCTGCGAATTTATTCTATAGCTCCGTATCTTTCATATGATTAATATATTCTCCTAACGTCTTTCATCGTGCGTACGAGAGAGAGTGCGTTTCCCATAATTACGTGATAATATTATCGAAACTTTTTTTTTGTAAATGTGAAATGCGAGATTGTTGACAGCAGCATTCAATAGCTCAATGGTAAAGCAACATTGATTGCCCAAAAGAGTTAATTAATGCATTCGGTTCCGACTATGTCATAGGATTAGGACGTTTACGTAAATGGGCGGAAGATGAAGAACTCGGTAGTAGTCTCGAACACGAGCATTTCCGGCAATGCCGGTAACTCCGGATAAACATTTGGAGCGCGCGCCAATTGTGCAACGATTACTCCCAGCGAACTAATGACATCAATTACATACGGTTGAATGCTATCGCCCAGCAAATCTCGCCTCGGCTCGGCTCGAACCGCTAAAAACACATCCTGAGGCAGAAAAACATCCCTGAGCCCCGCGTTAATGACTCGCGAACAAAGTTCTCACTTGCGTGATCCACACTCTGAATTTCACATTTCGCACTCACATAAACCACAGAAACGCACCTACTAGGAAACCGCGTGCGTGCGTGCTTAAGTGCGAATGCGTGTATGGAAAACACTTTCTTCTTGCGTGGAAAACCATGTTAGTGGCAGTTTCTCTCTACGGACCAATAAATGGGTGGGTGCCTGTAAAATTCACGCGCCCAGAATAATTAAAGGCGAAGCAATGCGCTATTCGCCCGCAAGCGTTTCTCTCAACACTTCATTAATGTATCGAGTAATTTCATTACTGAAGCAGTTATAATTTAATAATTAAATTCATATGTGATTGGAGATTTATGGAAATTCTCATATAAAGTGCGTTAGTAAAGATCTTCGTATTTTCTATGTTATTAAAAATATAATAAATATGCTATTGTATAATTCATAATTAAACATTATTACTGTTTATATCGTTTTCTTATTTTAAAAGTGACACAATTAAAAAAATGTGATTTTCGAATTGTTATTATAAATGAATTAGATACAAGAGACATTATTGTATTAATCATTAAAAATAAACTAAATTTAAGTCAATCTGCAAATAGCATTTGTATTGTTCTTAAAATTTTCAAAGAGATCACAGTACTTTTTATAAAAGTAACATATTTTTTTTAAGTTTTATCCTTTTTGTAAATAAAAAGAAGTCTTCTATAGAGAACATTTAGAGTTATGATTGTTTTGATAATCGAAGTTCGAAGAAATTGTTTTATTTTGAATTTAGTCATTTTAGCTAATTAAAATAAAATATAAATGTGTCATTGATGATATTTCGAATTATGTCATTTTGGTAAATTTTTTATTTGAGATTTATTGAAATAGATGTTTCGATCCTCTTTAGTAAATATATTAAGGCTCCTAAGTAGTAGCCATATTGAATTGTTACAAGTGAGAAATGATATGTTAATTTTTATTACGTGCCCTTTGTAAATAAAAACAATTTAGATAAAACAAAATGATGAGATTGCTTTAAAATATTTGTAAAAATAGAAAAATATGAAAAATATGCTTATCCCCCCCTGTAAGTAAATAATCGTAAAAAATGATGAAAAGCACATAAAGTATTTTTATTCAATGCGCATATGTAGCTTATTTTCATTTATACATGCTTTTATCATTTTTTACGGTTATTTATTGATTGTCAGGAGGGTAAGTTTTCGATCATTTTTATAAATGTTTTAAAACAATCTCATCATTTTGTTTTATTCAAATTGTCTTTATAAATCCTCTTTAGTAAATACAAGAATGATAAAAATATTTGTTCATCGTAATTTTCAGATATTGATATATGGATGCGAATTGACTTATCTAAATACACATTAGTCACAGTTCAAATTACGACGAACAAATATTCTTATCATTATTTAATAAAGGGGATATTTAATAAAGGGGAAATTGAAAAAAAAAGAATCAAAATGTCCATTTCAATTATTATATACAATAAAACATAATTGCAATAATATCTAATATCGGCTTTTTATTCCTTATTGATTTAATTACAGTCTAAAAATTTCTATAACCAAATAATATAATATTGTATATTAAAATATAATAAGAATAAATTTAAAAATTTAGAATTTTTTAAATATAATATTCAAAAGCTTACTTCAAATTGTTATTTTGCAAAACCCGTGGGAAACGTTCGTCTCTACGCAGATGACTACATTAAGATTTCTCCATCCTTGAAAACATAGATGTACACAAACGATTAAACTTTATGAAGTAGCGTACAATGTGTTTACGGTGATTAAATTAATTCAGGTATGCCGTTAGAATCGCATTTACACGTGCATTTCATATATAGACGACATTTTGATGTGTCTACAATCGTTAGATGGGCCTTTTCCGAGAAAATAGCGAGCGATGTTTCTTCTTTAGGAAAATCGCTTCGAGAAATCCATCCTTCGTACTTACAATATATGTGGGTCAGTGTATAAAAAATAAGAAACATTTTGCGATAGATCGCAATTTTTCTCTATCTGGTTAGGAAACAAATACTTGATATAAAGTCCAACATATCGATATGGCGACAAAATAAAAAAGTAAAATAAAAAAGTAAATTTAAAGTTAATTTTGAAATGTATGATAGCAATGTAATTTTAGTTAATTAAAAGAGAGTAGTTAATTAAGTTTATTAAGAGACTTTATTAAATTAAAATAAAACTAGAAATCATATTTAAAGATTCTTAAGTTCTTGGAAAATTTAATTTTGAGAAACGTGAATTAACGAGAATATTAAAGAAATCTAAAATGCTTGAAATAAAAAGAAGATAGAAGAAAATATTTAAAAAATGATTCTTGTTCTTTTCTTATGAAAGATAATTAAGATATTTTTTAGTCATTATTTACGGATAATAAATAAATAAAAAATAAAATAAAGAAAATGATAAAAGTAGAAACTTATTTTATCTAGAAAAGTGCGCATTTAATCATATTCTTCCTTTATACTTTTATATGATAATTATATGTTTACAGCTGTAAGTAACAAGAAAAGGAAGTTGAGACGCTGTCTTTCTCTCATTTATCTCTCACAATGCTTCAACGATCAACAATACTGAGGTGGGCTATGTACCGTGTATCCGTGCCGTATCTGCAATATTAAAAAAATTTCCGATGAAAGTGATAACATTGGTAGAATGTTTCCGCGATGTGGAAACTCAGCCGTCAGGCTTCCACGGGCGTCGCGCAGACACGCGTCGTTAGGGACTCACTTTTCTCGAAACATTGATATTAATATCCCGCTGAGAAAATAACATTAACGTCGGGTATGTCGACGGTGTGCGCGACGGAATGATCATCAGTCCACACACAAGCCAATTTTCTCGGATAATGCGAAACAAAATCTTGGAATCTCCATGCGGAATTCTCTGCCTCTCAGAGAAACACGGCGTAAATCGACGCGTGACGGAGAAATGCGGAATATACTGTACAATTTACTGCTCTAATCTGTTCAGATATCTGGGGTTTCATTCTCTTTAATATGAGGCTCGCTTGATAGAGAAAAGGAAAGAGAGAGAAAATACATTCTTTTCACTTTTTCGATATATACTGTACAAATTAACCATCAAGTGGACAAAAAAGATTATTATATTATTTTTGAGAATCTGACAACAGTTTGCTTATAAATTGATAATCTATTGATTGATCTATTATAAATTGTAATAACGGGAAATAATAACAGGGGACTGTATAATGATCAATTTTTTACGTAGCTTATCTCTGATGATTAATTTTAAAAAACGCAATGATGAAACATTTATTTTGATCAGACTTAAATTTATTTTGATCAGATTTCTAAGGGAAGGCATGAGTTGCGAATACTTTAACAGAACATTGAATACCTACTGATTTATGTATCACAGATGGTGTTAACGGTAATCTTTGGCCTACATAAGAATATGAAAGTCAAAAATTTTGTTTTCTTTTATATCGAGATATCAAACTGTATTCTACTATATCTTTCTTACTTTCTAAAATTACTCCAGTAATATTGTTGTTAATGCATATCAATTTAATTGTTTTCTAATAGATATTTTTCTTTAAGATTTTAAAGATACTTGAGAAATTAAAAATGAAACTGTCCTATTCTATATTAAATTCAACAATGATTTATAATTTGTATTTTGGATTATTTTTTGTTAATTGTGATTATTAGAAAACACCTTAATATTTTATTAATTTTATTGCGCCTTAACGGATCTTTCAGTATGACAGAATACGAAAATATAATTTTTTCATAATTTTTTTATACATCCTGTCATTACGCAAATAGATACTTTGAAGTTCTTATTTGAGATCATATTTATTGCAAAAGACTTGACATATAAACGCAATGATATCGGCGTGTTTATATCATGGATAGATTAATAAACTATATAGTACTAGGCGCAACGACTAGACTAATCGAAATCAATATTACACGTTCTTCCTCTCCAACAGCGATAGTTGTGCTCCATTAAAATGATTAAAGTATTCGTGCGCGATAAAACGGTTTCAATTAAGCGCTCCGTAACTTAGCGAGCAAATCATGAGAATAGGTGCACAGCGTGAAAATAAAGCACGTCGGAAACATTAATTTTAGTAAGTCAATTAATCGTGCTCGTTGCGCTTGTTAAATAATCAATCAGTGCATCGCGCTAACAGAAACTTGAATAAAAAAACGGTTCAGTTATTTAATGTAAATTTTAAGAAATAAACGCTCACGATTTTACTTGTACTAATATTTGCGTCATTTAGCACTCAATATTGCGTTTATATTAAAATATATATAAAACATTATTCTGATAAGAGCAAATACGTGTGTGGAGTTCTGCTTGCAGCGACAAATTCAGAAACAACTGTTTACAAATTAATGTTTTATCGAACTTGTATGAGCCTGTTGATGCATTTCCAGGTAATTACAGTCGTTACGAGAGAGATGCTCGTTCCTTATTTACGTCCTCACGACTATACATGAAGTTGAAAGTCACAAGACTTATATCAAGTGATTGGCGCATATTACACTGTCCCTTGCGCGCTCATTGAAATATTGCAGTCAGGATAGTGCCGCTTATGCAAGGCTTAAATGATCGGCACAAGTGGCATAATTAACGAGTGCAAAATCTGCGATCCTATCTATGACTATATTGGTATCGGCGTCGATCATTAAGGTCGCGTCGATGTTACTCTCGCGTGACTTCCGTGTTGTGCTCAGTTCGTTACACGCGAAAGATTATCTTTAAATTTAATTACATATCAGTTGATGACGCGTTCCGAATTATTAATTAGAACGTACCTTTCTCGCGGACTCTCTAGAGCTTGATTCTTCTTAAAAAGCTGTCTAACGGCGCAAACTATGCATGAATAAACCGATCAATGTTATACAGTGTACACTTCAAGTAAATCCGAAGATGCATAAATCGATGATTGCGTGGATATAATTATAAGTCATTTTCGATGATATTAAATTGTAGCAATAATATGTATGAGCAAATCCTTACATGTAGTATGTCATAACAGAAAAATTCTGTATTTATTATGCATATAAATTACTATAAAATATATAATCTTCATTGAAGATAATTTACATTTTGTGAATTTTGTAATTTCTTTTGTCTTTGTGCAACTCAAATTTTATCAATTTTCTTGATTTATTATTATTCTTTGAGATTATACAATTTCTTCTATTTTATTACAATATTGAATGTACAAAAACCGAAATTACTCAGAATTTAAATAATAAGATGCAAATATTAATGTATTAGAATATTTATTACGAAAGAAACTTTATCTTCAAATTACAGAAAATGAGTTTCAGAAATATAAAAGTGATGCGCACGAAAATGTTAATTACATTGTGATAAACATATAGAGGCTTTTCGATAATGTTATCTACATTTGATAATATTAAATTTATACTATTGATTAAATATATTAAATAATTAACATTTAATCAATGGCATGTTTAAGATATGCATTACTATTAATAATGCTCGTAAATATTAATTATGAGAAACTTATCTATTTGAATTTATATATGATATTAATGTCATATAATATGTTGCTTCTTAAACAAATTCTAATTGAAATTTTGTGTAAATATCAAATATATAATTAATAAATTTTCTTATTAATGTTTACGTAATATTTATGCACAACTCATTAATTATATGTAAAAACAAAGAAGGCCTAAATGAGAGTTTATTCGCGGTACTTCGTGCGAGAATAAAAATCATTTATTATCAATTCGAATGAATATAATTAAATACGCATAAAATAACAAATATTGTGTCAAAAAGTCATAAAAAGTATAAGTTCAATGTTTTAAATCTATTTACTTTAATTGTCAATAATTTTTATATTAATTCTTCTTTAATTGTCTGATGATCTTTTTAATTGTCTTCGTTTACTAATAAGTCTGCGTTTATTATTTTAATCATGTATTTTTGCATTTATACTCAAATTATTCTTGATCTCTATCTTTTTAAAACTATCGAGTTATTTATTAAACAAGAAGTTTATCTTTCTGGAATTGTACTAATTTCTCTATAATTTGTAATTTATAATTCGTTTTATTTTCTGGGAGGCTTAGTAACAGCAGTTCTGCTGGTGCCTTACGATTTGTGTATGCTTTGTAATTTTTTTATACACAATAAATAAATAAATAAATAAACAATTGATACAATTTGCAAGCAAATTGTGGAAGCATATTTTTTCGGTAAAATTAACATTTATATAATATATTTAATTAATGTTCTATTTATTTATCTTAAAATTTAAATTTAAAAATACATTATTTTTATGTTATTTACAGATATTCATAAATTGTTTTATTTTAAATAAGAAATGTTGAATATTAATTTAATACGAAATATTCAAATAAAATCGCGTCATATGTTAAACTGACACTTGGATGTATTAAAAGTTTAACAGTTTGTAAAAAGTTTAAAAATTGTAACAGGACCGCTTTAACATAACATCCTTGGAAAAATTTAGTTAAGAAAACTTTAAAAAAATACTATAAAAAAACCTAAAAAATGAAAGAAAATTTAGATTTTAAACTTTTCTTTAAAAGTTTAAAACTTAAAACACAAAGTTAAATTTTAAAATTTATTTAAGAAAAAACTGAAAGGAACTAAAAGGATCTAAAAATCTTATAAATTAGAAAAAATTATATTAACAATTTTGAAGTTTATTTTTAAAATAATTATAAAAATTATGAATTTGCATCAAGGCAAACCTCTTTTATTTAAGAAAGCTCGCCGTTAAAATAAAAATTATTTGATTATAATGCGAATGAAAAATTTAACGCTGTGCCTTTTATTATATTCTGTATTGAATCTTACGAGAAAATATAGCACGGCTGTGTTCCTTTAGTGATGGTGTCAAGTACTATTTGCGGATAATTATATGTTAACTTAGCCTTACTTTAAAACTTAAGAGCACTTTAAAAATTCCAGATGCAATGAAAAGAATAAAACTTGTCAACTGTTCTAAGATTATTGATAACGCATAAAACTTACCAATATGTTAATATATACAGACCTTCAATTAAGGGATACTTTAAAGACATCTAGAAGATGTTCTACGTTAATATTGTACAATCACAGACGATAACCTATTATATAATATTCTTTTTAAAGAATAATATTTATCCTACATTGAGATCTTATTATAAATTATATTATGCAATAAAAAGAAATTGGATAAACATTCAAATTATTGTTATAACACGTAAATGCATGCATACATGTCCATACATATGTACATATGTACGCGACATTACATAAATGTTGGCAGACAGAGAAAATATTACTCTCATATTTCTTCTGATATCATTTTTGATATCAGATATTTCTGATGTTTCAAATAGTACAGAGAAAAGGACAAAGTTACTTAGTTAGAGCGGATTGCGTCCCGCATTTATAAGAAATTTGCAACTCATTGAGAGCGTAACCCGATGCCTGCTATCGGCAAATTAAATTTGACGAGCATGATTCGAAATTACATGGATATTGATTACTTTCAAGCATCTAATATTTTGCATCTAATATTTGACCTTTTCTTGAATACAATAGTGTCGTACAGTTATATATAGTCATACAAAAAAAATTGGTTAAACCTTTTTTTGATATTTAAATAGCTAAAAGAAGAACTTATTAAAAATTCAAAAAATTCAACATATACTAATAAAATTCAACATATACAATTTACGATAAATAATTAAAATAAAATTATAATATAATATATATAATAAAATTATATTATAATATAATTATAATATATACATATTATAATTTGAGATTTATATTATTTCTCAATTTTTGATTTCGATTTTTTTATATTTTTTTTGTCTGCAGTAAATAACTTTATAAAGACAAATAATAAGTTGTTAAAGGTTAAGCTGTAAATACAAAAACTTATTATCATTTTAAATTGATGGATGATAATCAATTGACATCTCAGAAAAGCGAGATAGACATCACATTCTTTTAAAATTGATTTCGAATAGTTTCCGTTAATTCCGTTTCGAATATGATTGATTGACTATGTCGCATAATGGATGATATAGTCGTACTCATTGGGGCAACTAGCGGCAAATAGAAATCACAGGGGATCACCGTGAAGTGGGTGCGCAGAGAGATTTCCAAAGGGGCGATTAAGTGATTGCCCAGCGCAGAGAACCGTCAATCAGCGATTGTTCGCACTCCCACGTATTCGAGAGTGATTAATTACGATTTTCACTCGAGGCGCCCATGGGTAGCGTCAGTCTCGAACGTCACCCATAGTTTTCGCGCAGTGCATTTTGCCGATGCGTTTTAACGATGTATTTAGCACCGTTTCATTCGTTAAGTAATATTATATAAATACAATATCATAGATACAATAAGTATTATAGATACAGTATCCAGAAAAACGAGACTTTTAACGATTTATATAAGAAATATAACATTGTGTGTATAATTTCGGGTACTAATAAAATCATAACAAATTTATCTTTTTAAAAAAAGGTAAAAAAATGTCACCAAGTGTGCGCGCTCTTTTCAGAAAAAAAATCGTTACATAAATTATTATATACGCTTATACGTGTGCTCCTTGAAGAAAAAAATGATTTCCTATTCCAAACCTATTTTCCAAATTATCAAAATAATAATAATTTTATTGTCAAAAAACATATTATTATTAAATAAATATATTTTCAACAATATTGTTACAACATTAGTGTTTCAACTAAATGTTTTCTATTTATAATTAATATTTTCTATTTATAATTGATGCAATTTAAAACTTTCATATATTTTTTGAAAAAAAATTATTCTTACTTTAATAGTTTGGTATTATGATCTAATAATCTCGTATGCTTGTAACTCGCTGGCTCGCATTAGTTATACTTGGCACTTTCGTGTGACTTGATTTTTCAAGATCATAAAATAAATTATATATTCTTTTAAATAAAAACTATTAATTTCCTCAGTATATTAACATTAAAATTAGTAATAGTAAAAAAAAAATTAAAATTGACTAAATATAATCAATGCAGATATGAGCGTTGTGAGTGAATAGGTTTCTAGAATGGCTTCTAAATGTTTATATTTGTGCATTGTTGGATAGAACAGTGTCCTATCTTAAAATTACCGTGTTACATGCCCTGAAACCTCTTTTCGTTGAGGTTGTTAGAATATTTCGTTTCCGGTGAAACGTAAGACAGTGTCGCTGCGCGTAGCTTAGCGCTGAGACACTACCAGTGATCTGGATCTGGAATGACTCCAGATATTAAAGGGTTTTCGGGATCATTGATTTTGAATCTGTACTTAAAATTTGAAAATTCAAAATGGCTGAAGCAATATAAAATAGAAAAATTAAAAATGATTTAAATTGATTCAATATGACGAACGGAAATGAAAATGATAAAAGTCGTTCGATTTCGGTGAAATGTAGTGTTAGAGGTTTTCTGCCCAGAATGAGCGCTTTGCGGAACCAATATATCATAAGTCATTATTTCATTAGGGTTAAAAACACACATTAAAACTAATTTCATAAGATTTTAACATTTTTAATCAATATTTCCAATAACAAATGCATTTAATTTAGTATTTAAGATAAAAAATAAATGATAAAGTGAATTTGTCCAACAGAAATGATCCGAAAAAATTGTCCGGCAAAATTATCCGATGAAATTGTCCGGCAAAATTGTCCGGCGAAATTGTCCGATGAAATTGTGCGGCTGAATTGTCCGGCGAAATTGTCCGGACAAATTTACTTTATCATTTATTTTTTATCATTCGTTTTTTTCATTATATACTTATAAATATTAAATTTTTTGGAAGATATTTTTTGCATAATTAGAAAATTTGTAATTTTAACCGACTTAGAAATGAATAAGTCTATTTGCTCCAAGAGAGAAGAAGAAGTGTTTTAAGGGATGCAACACAAAAATAAAAACTATTTGAATATGAAAGGGTAAAATAGTGGATAAATTCTGTGTATTTGATTTTCTAAATCGGCTGTTATTAATACGTAGAGAGGAGAGCTAACAGCCCACTTAGACTCTTCACAAAAAAAAATTATTTTTAGCTAAACGAAGTGAGTATAAAAATTCTTTTTGCGGACTTCGAGAGCGCATCAATAGCGCATTATTATATAATTTATTCATGAAGATTTGATTAAGTGAGTGGCGGGGGGGGAGAGGAGGCGACTAGGCAGACGTGGGATTAAAATGTTAATTTTAACTTAAAGACGTATAGTAGACTTTCTGAGACATACAAAAATGTTAAAATTAATACTAAAATGTTAGAAAGTCCGTTATATATCTATAAGTTAAAATTAACATTTTTTCAGATATTAAAAAATTAATAAAAAATATGAAGCGGCCGAAACTCTGTTTAAAAATGATTGTAAAGCATAGATTCTGCTGAAACTATCGAGAACTGTCGCTAAAAGCTATAAGCAATCAGCACGACATATTTTCCGCAAGTGTCGTGCCAAATCCAGATATTAAAAGATTAATAAAAAATATGAAACAGTCGAAAATCAATGTATTTTCAAAAACGTTGATTCCAATTAAAAATTTAAAATTTGAAAGAAAAAATAATTAATGTTTTTTGTCTGTATTCAAAATTTGCGTAAATATGTCACATAATGTAAGTATAAAGGATCATCGATTAAAATGCCTTGAAATTAAATGATTTTCTTCCGTTATAAAAAGATCATCATTTATAATAACTGAAATGACATTTCGTTAGGGTAGGGGATTCATGTTAATTTAATATAAAATATATCGTATAGAATATAGTTTGTAAGAATCAAGATATTGAAGGTTGCTTTAGGTAGCGCATGCTTGTAATGGGCTAGTAACTTACTAAAAAATGAGAGAAATATTAACTCATAATTATTATGTTAAATATTTCAATGTACACAGATAATTTTATTAAATATAATTAATTCAACAAATTGCATAATTATGGATTGTTGTTCCTCTCATTTTTTAAGAAATAAGTTACTCTGTTTTATCTAACAATACACATCCTTAAGAAAACACATCCTCATTAACTGCATCAATAACTGACAATATTGAATCATCAATAATTTGAGGTTCTGTTAGTGATAACAATGATTGATTACGAGAGTTTGTTATTAATAGTGTTCATCAATTGTTAAATCAGTTTTAATTATTGATTTCTAAATAACGTTAAAAAACTGATTAGATATACTGCGTGTCATTAATAACTGATGACTATAGTCTTCAGTTTTTCCAACAGTTTATAAGATGGTCATATTCTTCAGTTGATATCTAGTTTTTAAATATCATAGTTTCATAATAGTTCAAGGAAACTTAGTAATCACTTATTGTTATGAGTTGTTGATAAGTTTTCTCAATTCTTTGTCAATTTATTAATTCTATATTAATTAAATCAAATATAAATGAATATAACTGAATTTTAGAACCGATTAGTTAACTGATGACTAAACTGAACAGCAAAGAAATTTTATCAGTTAATGATTAATATAAAACTTGAGAGAATTGAATAAATATTGTTTTGACAAGTCTTTCTACGTTTCAATAATCATTAAATCTGTTTCAATATACTGATTACACTGTTATAATGAACAATTATCCAATTAGTAATCAATTCTTTTTAACAATAATTATTTATTAAAAGAAGATAAAAATATTTAGAAGTAGCCATTCCACTTAAAAACTCATATGTGCATTGATTATTTATTTAATTTTAATATTTTTGTATTTCTGAATCTAAAGATATATAAATATTTAGAAATAATCATTTCTGTTCACTTTGATTGATGATTTGTTGTATTTCTGGAAGGTATGATTCAAATGGTCTTGAAATGATCGTATATTTCAGTCGCCGCGAAATCTTTGAGGAGATGACATATATTATAGACATATATTCATGCCGGTATGTAAACTCTGCTGATCAGTACAATTGGCTTTCGAATCTTTACGGTGTGCGCGTGCGACACAATATCGGGTTCCCGGCGGAGACGCATGAGATGCGAGATAAAATCTTGTACACGTGCATAAGAGTTCGCCATCAGGAACGCGGCTCATGTCTGCTCATGTCGTTCTTGTCCCCGTCATCCGCCGTTGCATTCCGCAAGGCATATCGCACCGCGTAAGCCGCGTCACCCACATTATATGACATACATACATTCGCCGATCTTGTGCTCTCCTGCTTGCCGTTATCGTGGGAAGGTCATTCCGCTCCTCGTGGAATTCAAATATGTAGACACAATAATGAAATTACCTGGTATGGGGAAAATAATATAAGCGAAATCCAGGGAAAATGGAAATAGCGTTATCAAATGTTTATAGCACAATCATATGTTTGAAGTTATATGGTGCATTGATTTTATGGAAATCGTGTAACACATTGATTATTGATTTAAACGGAAAATTAATATCTATGAAAAATATTTCTATTCCAATTTATTTTGTACTTATATAAAGAAATTTTAAAAATATGATACGTGAAAGTACAAATAAATAAAGATCGATATTTAAAAAACTCGATATTTACAAGATAAAATACGGATCAGATAAATCGATATTCATTTATAAAACAATTTTATTTTGTTAACTTATTTTTATTTAAAAATCGGTAATCTATATAAATTTGTAGAATTTATTACGTCGTTCAAATTACCTTTCTTTTTTTTCTATTCCATATATTAAATTTAATTTATAATATATTATACTAATATATAATAAAATAATATATAATATATTAATATTTATAAATATATTAACATCAAGATTAATCAATTTAACTTTCTAACAATTATTAACGAATAAATTAACGAATGTGCGATAAATTTCCTTTCTTAATAATTAAATCTTAGCCGAGATCTGTTCTTAAGATTGACGAATATTTATTTAAATCGCTTTGCTAATTCATTACTGTTCTTAATATGGACCTGTATTAGACCTATATTGTACAATTGCAATGCGATAAATTTTTGTTATAATTTCCTTTACGTTGATTGCTGTAATTCGAGATTAGACATTATTAGTATTTTTAATTTGTAACATTAATTGTAATTCTGTAACATTAATTATAGACTGTAATTTTGAAATGTAATATTTTTAGTTCAATGTCGTTGTTACACATGTCAATTACCTTAATTATATTAAGGAGAAACAAAAACATTGGTCAAAATGTTTACTAATCACAGTATTCGATTATTTAATTATGTGTTAATGTAATAGATCTAAGTTACACGCCAACGCATTGACTCCTTTTAGCTTTCTAACTTTATTTATTATTAAATTTCTCAAAGCTGCCAAATTTAATTTTTTAAATTATGATTTATCCATTTTTATCGCATTTATAAAATCACATTTTTTACAAGCAAATTACAAATTGTACTGCTTGGTTAGGCGAAGATAAGCTTGCAGCAGGCAGAGATACATAGTAGGACAACACGTGCTCGCAGACACGAACCCTGCATATATATTACGGATAAGCGCAGCATCTCTTCGTTTTCTCCGCCTGCCCGCCACCGTGATGTAAGCACGTACACGTGGCAATCCCTCTATGCGTAACACGCAAGTCCTTACAAGGCAGCATGCATTCCGTGAAGGTAGACACCAGCGAAGTGTTGTTGCGATTCGAAATAGTTTCCCTTCCCGATGAGTTTTTAGTTACAAAAAAAGAAAAAAACAAGAGAAAAAGAAAAACAAATGGGCGAATTTGTGAATACAAAAGCAGGTTGGGGAAGTTGAAAGTGTGAAAAGAAAGATGTATATAGTTTCATTTAAGGCTTAAGTGTCCGACCGCTTAAAAATTAAAAGGTTATAGCAGAAAAGCTTAAAAGTGTAATACATTTTCATAACAAGTATCAGATAACAGTAGTCCAATCATTTCTTTTATCATTTATGTTTAATGTTTATTGCAAATGTTTTTTTAAGCATATTTTTGAATTAAAACATATCACGTTTGATTTGAAGTTTCCTTCGGAAATTCTTTTTGTGAAACTATGTTGCAAGATTTCTTCAGGAAGATGCACAAGTGTATAATGCAACAGCATAAATAATAGTACGGTAGGAAAGTGGAATGTATGTTTAGTACGTATTTTACCCGTAAAAGTATAATTAGCAGACATACAACAATTACATGGACATCGCGTTTATTACTACTACGAGCATCACTAAAACTCAACGTCACGAGAAAGTGCATACGGTCTTCAGAAAGATGAAGATATCGTTCGGTTTAATGACTTCTTTAGCGCCTGAAATTGTCGGAATTGCATCGTTGCCCTCCGCATGCATGGATCATTATAATTTTTTGTTGCGGATATAGGAAACAATTTTTCTTTTAATTCACGAGCTTGATTTACATTTGCATCGAGCATTAATTCGATTATAAATATTATAATGTTTAAGAGATACTTTAAGGAGATTGCGTGCATAACGCACATTATTCCTCCACACGTATACTCGCGAATATCTAAACAGATACAGGCGCCATAACAAATGTTACAACTTCCTTCTATACGCTCTCATACTAATATCGTATATTTGAATATGGATCAGGCTGCCAAGTTTTGCAGTTTCATGGCGTGCGATTCACCGATCAGATCGCGTTATTTCCGGCAAAATTGATGTAAACAAGAGCAATTTTTCATTACGCGTGCGAAATTTTTGTATTGTACTATTGCATAATCGGATCGCCAATACACGAAGCGCGGATTATGTTTTTATTCCGTGATATTTACGACGGACGGTATTTGCCATTCATTATGCATTGCGGCATTTCGCAATTTTGAATTTCGTCAGCTGTATAAACTCGCTTTACGAGTGGTGTACTCGGCAGAAAAAATTGCATACAGCGGTTAGTTTGGTTGACATTTTAATTCATATGTTAGTTTCTAAACTAACTACTATCTCGCAAGTTTTAATGACAGATGCCGAAGGTTTCTCGCCATTGGCGATTAAAATGTAAGGCGACTGTCGCTCAAGCATTTCAAACGACTGCAATCGATATTGATTTTCAGACAAAATTGATTTAAACTATATTTTATGTATGTATATAGGAATTTGAGAAATCACAATGTTATTATCGTGTAAAATTTAGTATGCAAAAGGTGCATGCAAATTATAAATTTCATTTCAACAGCATCCATTTGTTATCAAAATTTACTATCCTGTTCATCATGTCAGTCTATATAATTTCGAGCAGCTTCCTCCTCAATACGATCAAATACTTAAACTCATTATATTTGAATTAGATTATCCTCGTTTTTCCAATTTCATTCAACTTATTATCTCATTTTTACTTCTAGTTTACTGTCCTCTACAAATTCATATCTTTTATTATTTTTAAGTATTTAATTCTATTTCTTTTATATGTTTTTTTACTACGGTCAAACATCCTATTTTTTTCAAACGAAATATTTTCACATTACATGTTAATTTTGTGAAATATTAAATTCATAAATTGTTATTACAATTTATTTTATAATTATTACTATAAAGTTCTTAGCATTATTATTATTATTATTATTATTAAAATATAATATAATAAAATAAAATACTTCTTGATTTACGATACATATCACGACTATTATTTTTATCTTTGATCTGCAGTTTCTTTGTGCGCGCAGATTTGAATACTAAAAGAATATTCTAAAAAAATCGGAAAGGTATGTACTTGGTGCATTGCCATTTTATGTCAAGCTGGACTAATTGGTAAATACATCTCACACAACGAGTAATTGCGTGTTACAGCGGAAATCGTAAAATTGTTTACAAAGTAACTACATTTACAGAAAGTGATGTCTTGCATTTCTAATATCAAGTATCTTGCATTTCTAGTATCAAACATTGAAATAGCAAACTGCAATTATTTTTCTTTTCACAAAATCTAATATCTATATTTTATGCATTTATATGCAACTGACGTCTTGAAATCATACTTTCTCTATCAATTACAAATTCTTTGAGCAAGTTAATAATTTTCAATATGAAATCTCTGATCATCTGATTATAATTATAATTAAAATTAATTATTTAAAGTTATATGGAAAATAACGTCATGCTATTAATTCACAGTTTTTAAATTTAAATTGCAAAGACTTTCGTTTTTAATTTCTTATAAAATGATTTATTTATAATGATTCTATTACAAAAAAATTGACAGGAAGTGAAAGAAAATTTTTAATAAACATTGTATAATCTTGTATAATCAATCGAGCCTTATGATATAAGATTAAGGATTATATACAGAAATAACTTCTGTTTTAAATACTTAATATCATTCTCATTTCAGATCATTTCCACCAATTTCAGATTTACTCAATCTATGTCTTGTAATTACGACTTTGTGATATAGCAAATTATTCGTTTGTTGATAACCTTTTAGCAATAAGCGTCAACTCGGTTTGTCAATCAACAGCTAATAATTGTGCATTTATTTTCTCCCTCCCTTTTAGTTCTAAACTTTTTATGCATTTTACTGGACTCGCATCGTTCCGCTCTATATAAGTATAGGCAGGTGCACTAGTGCCTATATATATGCAATAAAAAATCGTGCGCGATTGCATTTACGTAAGTGTTTTTATCGTGATCCACGAGAAAAGAGTCGAGAAAGAGTACGAGAAAAGAGTACTGCCGAACAATTCGGCGATTCTTTTGCTCAGATCTTATCACACAAAACGGAATACACTTCTCATAATTATCGCATAATGTAATCATATTACATTATGTGAAACATCGGTATAATATGAAGTTAATAAATTTAAAATAGTCGTGCAAAGATATAATATTCTGTGAACTTATTAAATAGGTTTCTATTTCATATTAAATCGGTTTCTATTTCATACGTAATCGGCTGAGACTGTGAGAAATTACGCGATAATGGCGATATAATCGGAATATTCCATCATCGCTACTCCTAATAAATAATTTGTAGCACCGTTCTTACAATAAAATTTAATTACTCAGATATTATATAACGAAAAAATAAATCAGATAGCTTCCTAGTAAATTTTTATTTATAAAAGATCTGATGGAATTTTATTGAAAAATTTGTAATTACATATATATAAAAAGGCACTACACAAGATATTATAATGTGTTGTTACTTATCAAGGCGATCCAAACTTTGTAATACATAATAAAGAACTCTGAAAGGCATCTTAAAATTGTATTTTACGTTGATTTTACCCGTCAACAATTAATCTTTAGAAAATAGTATCCCGTTAACTATTGTGATAAATACAAAATGATAAAGAACTTTCGACTCAGTTCAGTCCAGTCTACAAGCAGTGTGTCAAAAAATTTGGAACACCCTGTATACACTGAGAAAAATTTCTGGTCAAAAATGAACAAACAGAGCCTAGTAAATTTCTTGCATTTTTTGAACAGTTACTAACAGTTATATCAACTTTTATCTAGTAACTGAGAAAGAAAATTATTTAGGATCCCAATCAGGCTGTGATTGCAGTTACTGCATACAAAAGTTGTGTAAATCTAAATCCAGTTACTGAATAGAAACACATCAAATAATGAATATTAAATTAATTAATAAGCAAGCCATTTGCTGAAATGGACAGAATAAAATTCTATCATTTTTACCAGGGAAAAGTTCTAATCATATCAGAATTCCAATTATCTCAACTAAAATTATAATAGATTCAACCGACTCAAAATTCTGATTTGAAACCAAAGATGCACGATATGATAAGCGTGGCTTACGTGTCTTGTATTTTTCGTACATAGATCGTATAACTGGTAACATTTCCTGAAAAGCGATTGAGAATTGCAATCGTTTCGCACGACCGGCCGCGCGATTTTCGAATCTTTCCCAGTTATGTGCCTGGCTGCAATGGACAAGTTATATCTTTTTTTTCCGCGACAACATATACGCACGACTTAGGATATTAAATAATGTCTCTCAGGTCGATCGCTTTCACCCGTATAGGACACGCTTTGCAACACTGTAACAATCCATGAACGTTGAACAGACCGCGATACGTAAATCGTGAGTGGTTGTCATTGCACGCGAGATGTAAAAGTAGATTTAATGGCCGACGGTTCAACCAGTTGATGCAGGTAGTTTTAATATGCGTTGTGCGCCTTCAACGAACACGACAGTTAAACCTCAGTTAACGAGCTCTCTTAAAAAGCAGGAAACGCAACTTTCCTTGCGCGCGATCTTATCTTCTCGCAGGGTCACGTGTCATTTTTCCCCATCAAATTCGGATGCTTAACTTCGACACCTACGAGGCAGATATTAATATCTGATCGATATTGCGAATCTCATTTTCCCGCTGCCAACGCGCAGTTATCATAATTGCAATCGTAAGCGATCGGTCGTGATAAGTTTGGACACACTTCCTTCACTGATTCGGTAGGTGCGCATGATTCGTGAGATCTGCCAGGAGAAAGTCCCCGCGAAAACAATGCGTGATTTTTTTCTTTCCCTTTTTCTTTCCGGCTGATTTAATGCATGTAACGCGGGACAATAATTAAGAAGCTCACCGCGAAATACAACGCACGAACCGCAAAATCGATCCAGGCGCGTTTCACGGATGTTCATCTCTCGATCGTAAAGACTAACACAGTTCCGCTCTTGGCGAACATGGTCGTGAATCATCTAAAACAAATTTTACTTCGATGTTAGTAAAAAAACTGTACATGCTATAATACTGTACTCACGAAAAAATTTCATTGAGATTTGAACTTTCAAATCCAAACATTGCTTGTAAGTTGTTACATTATGTCATTTTTTACATTATGTTGCAAATTTTTATCAAAAAATTAATCCAAAATCAAGGATTTATTTATCTACTGATATATGGTCGCAAATCACATTTGAAAGCAAATTTTATTTCAATGTTAGCGAAAATTGTTCAGTCATGCTCTCTAAAAGTAATTCTGTACTTATAATGACAAAAAAAATATTCAGATTTAAATATTCAAATCAAGTAGTGCTTGTCCTTTATTTAAATAGCTAAAGAATGGCATTTCCTTTTGTCATATCATAACACAAATGGCAAATTTTTTGGAGCAATTCTTTATGAATACGTTCCCTTTCATTCGCTCAGCAATGAATAACAAATAAAAATAAACCGTGTAAATTCATTTTAATCCTTCCGCAATAAAGCAACCCACGCGTCGCACTCTTCTCCCTTTGTTTTGCTCTTTAATTTATCTCCCACAGCTCACGTAATAACTGCTATGCAGCATGTCCTTGTCGCGAAGGATACGATTTATTGCACACCTTGCACATCGGCTGTGACGAAATGTTACCTGGTCAGTTGCGTGAGCGCCCTTACTCGACACATACGTGCGAGACTCATATAAACCTCTAAGCATCTCGATACACTGTCGTTTTCCATTAAATTGATATCCTATGTGATTATGCAGTCAACTCATACTTTGCTGTGCTTATACCCGGATTGCTTTTAAAGGATTTTTTAATCGTATGTGTCAGGAATTCTTCTTAGAAATAGGTGGATACGAGCTAATGATACCTCTTACAATTTCGCAAAAAAGTATAAAAATAAAACTTTGACATAATATTATCATATACTTGGTTTTTAAACAAAAAGAGAAAAAATGCCTTACATAGAATTTCATAAATAATATTTTATAAATAATATTATTATTACATGTATTTTTTTTTGCAGAATAAATATATATATTTGAAGGGAGAACAATATTTGATTGCCATATGCAAATATTTGCTGCAAAAAAAATTGTAATGTTTATAATTTTTCAATTCTTATAAAAAATATACGTGTCTATCTCATTGTATCGCGATTGAATAAAATTAAATTAATTAAAAATATGTAATCGATTGACTTATAACTTTCACAAGTTATATTTAACGTATTTTATAGCGTGGACACGTAGCTAAATGATGCCGTAAGAGAACAAGATTTTATGAACACATTCAATACACATACAATATGTATGTGAGATACATGACTAAGATAGCAAGATAATGAAGAACGTTTCTTATGAAAGCGCAAACGGAAAGTGGTAAATCCAGAACAGGTGTAGTTAGAATCAAAGTTAGTGCCAGAACAATAATACAACAATAATACAACGCTTTGTGTATAATAGTAAATACACTTTCGCACGTTGCAAAATGTCACGTAACACACTTGGCTATTGCAATTATTGTTAAATTTTAATACACCTATAACAATTTTATGATACTAAAAACGTCATTATATTTCGTTATCTAAAAATTATAATATCAAATAGCCCAATTAAGAATTAAAAAATTAGATACAAAAGTTATTTAATTAAGAATAACATCGAATTTATATTAACAACTTTAATTATATATTAACTTTAATTATATTAACTTTAATTATATTTAAGAAATTCCTAAATATATACATAGAAAGAACGTCTGACTGAAAAAATTTGAAAATTTAGCTAGATAATAGTATCGTTGAATTTATCAAAGTAATTATATAACTCGCTCAAGCTTGTTACTAAAACTAAAACTTTTTGCAGCAATGTTTATAATACTTTCTTTGAATTTCTTTATTAACATAATTATTTTGATTATTTTGAAATGAACAAAATTATTTTCAGATCTGTCTATTTAAATTTTTAAATATTTTTGTAAAAGCGTAATTCTCGCAGACAGAAAAAATTGTCGAAAAGAATCAGATATTCTAATCTTGATTGTCAAATATGTAATGACAATGAGACGCAAATAAAAGAAAGTTAGTACAAGTCCGCTCTCTGATCTTTCCGGTAACCACTCAACAGCATACATTGTCCATTGCGACTGCATAATTTGAAAAAACGAAAGCCAAAAGCGGAATGTCACCATACATCCTGTCCGGCGATCTAGCGAAGTAGACCGCGATATTTCATTTCGCATACTTTCACCAAAAAATCTCACTCTCATTGTCTTGACACCAATTTTTTGCCACAGTAAGGTGTCGTTTAATAAACAACCATGTATGTACATCATACTTCAGTAGCCCCATCATTTTTGACTAAGAACATTTTATGAAGGATTTATGAAGAGGACTAAGGATATAATACATCACTTTTATTTAAAAATACATGCGGATTGTTTCGAAACTTCTCTTGGTATTGCTTTCAAATTTCATCACTTAATTTTCAAAAATATCCCATAAGAATATAAAAAAATAGAGAAAGAATGTGGGACATTGAAAAAAAATTATATATATCATTACAACATTAATTATCTCATGTAAGATATTATTATACACATATCACTTGCCACTGCATCAATCCTGAAACGAGTTTACGTGAGTTTCCGATTGAGACAGATTACTCAGCGTAAATCAATACATGCAATTCGAGTTACATCAGATGTACCATTACAAATTAAGAATATTGATTAATGATCCAGATCATGTTGATCTAACCATGTACGGTTCGTTGATCGACAAGTTTCTTCTCGTCCCTTTAGCATGCGTAAGAAGTCTCGTGCGTAATTGGCAATAATTACATTGCTTAAAGCGCCGGTGACATGTACAACGTTAAATTTTCTTACTACGTCCAACATTTGCTAAAAAAACGTAAATAAGACGATCGGACAACTAATAAAACATGTGCATATGAGTAAATTCGGATCAATACTGTATATTTCCATTTATAATCTCAGATAACGACTTCTGATAATTTTTCTCTTTTTTTATCTTTCTTGATATATATTTATCTTCGCAAAGAATATACTGTGCTTATCACCTAGTCACTAAGTACAAATGTCTAATAAGTTTTCTACAATAACTCATTACCTTAAATCATTAGAAATTGACTAATTATAATCAATTATTCTTCTCACATTCGACTGTGATTGGTTCATTTCTTACGACTTAAAGCTTAGATAATGGCTTATTATAGCAAGTCTATAATATCTATAACAACAACAACAATAATAATAATAATATTTTTAAATATAATATTATATATAATATTATAATATAATATTTTAATATAATTATTCAATATAAAGATTTTTATATATATATTATTTAAAATACATAAGTGTTATATAGCGAATTGAGAACGTAATTATAATTTTAAAGTTTGATATTCGAGTTAATCATATCACAGTGAAAATATATATGTTCATCTTCGCCGAGATGATCTTTGAATATGTTCAAATAATTTTTTTCATGCTTATTATTGTCCGTATTTCTCGGCCACAATAAAATCGAAATGCTCTCAGCACTCGCAATAAGAAGATTATTAGCCTTCAGTGAAAGGCTCTTCCTGAAAAATCTTTGAAGGGAAAGGGACAATATAACCACGAAATTACCGAATAACTATCTTGGATATGTTAATTTAAAATGCAGATGTACGTTGAGAAGAAAGCCGGGCTTAACGAATGTCACAGCAGAAAAGATAAAGAATGAGATACAACATGAGATTTGTAAAAGTTTTATAACTATAGCGCAAAAGGAGACATACTATGTGTCATTTGTAAGAAGTTATTTGTCAGAAAATATTTTCTAAAAATTTTTTATATATATGTTATGTGTAATAATTGAATTTTCCCGATTCGAATCAAATTATTCATCATAATTTTGTATTGAGTTTTTTTACGTTACATTTTTTGCAATACTTTGCGAGAAGAAATGAATTAAATATACATTAAATGTCTATCATATAAGTATTAACAATATATCATTCCTATCCGTTTTTTTATCACCCTAGTATTTCTTTTTTATCATCCTAGGTTTCTGGTATAAGAAAGTTGTTATTACGTGATGTTGGAAATAGAACGACGGCGAAGTTTATGCAGCGCACTAAATAACGTATGCAAAATTCCGATACCCTTTGCGTGTGTCGGCTTTTCTGCACGAAGAAGCAATTTCCTTCTTCGCGAATCATTTTAATCTTGCAACAACAATAACGGTAATCACAAACCGTAACGAGTACACGCCTGCCAATTCGAGTGCTGGTTATAATCCGTTAAGGAGAAATGTTGTTAGTACACAATGTTTATCATTGCAATGACGTCAATGGCATTTTTATAAAAAGAGAGAATAATAAAATGTCCGGTAAATAAATCGCGTGGTAATATAATATATCATATAATCTGATATTTGTTCCCCTTTTTAAATCTATGAACAACTCTGTATTTTTCCAAAACATCGTACTCTATAAGAAAAGTGACACAAGAAAAGTCAAAACTATAAAATTACTTAAGAGAAAAAAGAAAAAATTCATATTTTAAAATTAATTATTTATTATAGTGATACTAAATAAAAAAACATAAGTTAACTTAAAGCTTATCACGAGCTGTATCTTTTAAGTTCTCTAGAAATAATGTAGACATTAATTTTGTTATGGTTACATTTAAAAACTACTTCTATTTTGATTTGTATCATTTTTCTACTTGTATTATTTTTCTTTGAAAAATATTTGAATTTAATATGTATCGTTTTTCTTGATTAAAAACTTTTCTTGTTCTTAAAAATGTATATTTAGAACATAATTCATATATAATTTATAATTTTAAATTCAAAATATTGATTTGTATCTTGTGTACATTTTTTACAAGACTGCGAAAATGCGGCATATTATAATTATATTTTAAATTTCTAGTCGATTTAGCAGATATAAGAACTTATTAAATTTATCACAAAATTTAATCAAGAAAAAATATATTGAATAAAATCGCCAATATTGGCATAAGTCTTCGATAAAGATATATCTCCATAAGACAGTTCTTCTTGGAAATTAATTATTATAATTCGTTATTGATAAAAATCTTTAGATAGTTAAAAAATAAAAATTTATAATTAATATATTTGTGGTTTGTTTTTGTACAAAATCAGCTTAAAACAAATTCTACAAATGCGAAAATAAATGAAATTTTTACGATTTTTCTTTGCAAATTATTTAAATAATAGTGGCTATATTTTATTAATAACATTAAATCATTTTTTGTACGTTTTTGATGTTCATATCAGTTTTATTTATATTTATTTCTTTTTCATTTTTTTCATAATGTGATTTTAAATATAAAGTAAGGATGTAATCTAAAACTTACCTATCTGTAAGATAGGATCATAAGCTAACTTAATCTTTATAATTTTATGTTATAGTGTCAAATTGCCCTATCGGAGGTAAAGGCAATGATGTATTTATGGAGAAAATCGAAAAAAGAAACTATTGCGTTTGCGTCTTACATAAAATGTGCATCTAAAATATAAATCAACAAAAAAATGTTTTATATCAAAGTGAAAAAATTTTAAAAAGTTTTATATACAATTCACTCAGAGTTATGAAGTAACTAGTTACTTGTAACTAAGGGGCCGATTTTGTAACTCTTAACTCTAACTGTTGTAATGTCATTGCGCAGCTTTTTTACTTTATATAATATCTGCGCAACGATATCTCAACGACTGTCATTAATTTCCAATGTTATCAATGTAGATTAACTTTAATCTCGATTCAACTTACTCTTCATCTTTTTCTAATCTTTTGAATTAGAAAAAGACAAAGAGTAAGTTGAACCGAGATTAAAGTTAACCTACGTTGGTGGAAATGAGCATAAAAGTTACAGAATCGGTCCCTAAGTTACAGTTATACTTTTTTCAGTAACTGTAACTTAGTTCTTTTTTTCCATCTGTAACTGTAACATGACTTATGGCGAATTCGGCACACATGCATTGATTCCGCTCTAATGCTGCCCTGACATGATGCGAGTGCAGAACTACTTTCGTGCTATGTCAAATTGTACTGTCAGAAACGTCAGTACATTTTTTGAACTCGTTCAGTTCATTCGGTTGATCCGAATAAATTCAGCACTACACTGAGTCAGTTTTCATTTGCCGAATATGATAATCTTAACATACTGATATAGTGACACTGAAAAAGTTCGCAGTAGTGCGGAAGTCTGCCAAATTCGCTATTAATTACTTAATTATAGATTTCTTCCAATAACTAATTCAACGGTTACTTTACATTTTACAGTTACTTTACATTTTACTTTACATAAACTTATTTTTTAAACTTATTTTTTAAACTTATTTGTCAATTTAATGTGTTGGTTAAAATACTGATTAAGATGGTCCACTTAACGCTATAAATGCTTTGAAGTATTTTTTGATTGGTCAGTAAATTGCAAACAAATTTTTTTTATAACCCTAATAATATTGATATCGCTCATATTGTTGTATGAACAGAAAAGTTGTATAACAGAAAAGTAACTAAAAAGTAACTGAAAAGTTACTTTTTTAGTAACTGTAATTGCAATAAGTTAATTTTTTAGTCTCGGTAACTTGGAATTGTAATTGTAACTAATTATTTTTATAAAGTAGCTTTCCCAACCCTGCATTTACTTGTAGATATTGTATTTTGTACAGATGACTTCTATGAAAGAAAAAAAGAATAAATGTGGCATTACTGCCTATTATGTCAATTTGGGATTCATTTGTCAGCTTATTTTTGCTTATCTTACGAAAAAAGATAATTATTAATTTCAAACAATATTATAAAAACTGCTATATTATTAGATAATAGACACTTTTAAGTTTGTATTTATGTTTCTAAAATTTTATTTTTAGTTTTTGTTTAAGAAATAATATCTAAAAATAAAATGGTATGTCGGTATCGATGACCTTCCTCTATTTGAATAATATAGCATTTCTGAGATTCCAAGATCAACTTCTAATTGATTTAAATAGTTTTTTTCCTATAGAATATTTTTCCACAATAAATATTGATAACTGCATGTCACAATGTGTAATTTGTTTAATCCAACAGAATCAATTATGCCAACAGAATGAGTTAATTCTCGGAACTAATTAATAACTCGGAATAGAAAAAAAATTACTGTTTTGCTGAGAGAGAGAGAGAGAGAGAGAGAGAGAGAGAGAGTATGGTAATTGTGTAATCATTAAACGCAATAATTATTACAACAATTTGATATTAGATTACAGATTGTATTTTACTTCCAATTTTCGCAACTTTATATTATGCGTTCGATTTTCATCCACGTGCCGACCGGCGCGATTTCCGAGCGTTGTGACGCGTTTAAGTTATTAGAGTTAAGTGCCACGTTTACAGGGCGCAGTTTCGTTCCTGATGATCGCCGGATTCATTTTAGTTTCCTGCTGAAAGGCAAAAGTACAGAATACAGCCGGTGGATAAAGGCGAGCGCGAAACAGGTTCAAGTAATGATCCGGCGGATCGGCCTTGCAACCGTGTTAACGCCGGAACGCGCGAATTATGCTCGAGAATCATTCAGTAATGGCTCGTCCATCAACACGCGATATTATGATTCGGCACGCGGCATGCATATCGCATAACTATTACCAAAATTATAGCACGTAATTAGTATGCTTTGTTCACGAAATCGGCGAATATGCACCGTTATGAATTATGACGTAAGAACTCTTACTTTTTTTTTCGACCATCTCGCGTTTTAGGTTCTCGCATTGTGACTCTTGCGCAAGAGAGAATATGAGTTATGTGATCTGCGAATGCCTTAAGAAAATGTATTTCTTAATATTATTATCTTTTACTTTTCTTAGTGAAAATTATTGTTAGTTCTCGGTCTTTTTTTTTAAACTAATAATAAGTATCATTACTACAATATATTTTAAGTCAAGAAATATAGTAATTGCTAAGTGTTATTTGAAAAACATATATTAACGTAGGACTTAACATCCGATATATATAAAAATTAAGGGTAATCCATTTTAAGCCCCGGAATAATATAATATAATTCAGTTTTTGCACGCAATTTTCTCTTCATAAATAAAATTATGTACCGGAATTAATCGCAATTAATTGCTATTGCATTATCGAATAGAAAAAGTGTAACTCCTGCCACAACAGGATATAAAATTAAAGTTAAATAACTTATTTGAAATAACAAATCAATATTGTAGAGTACAATGCAATATGAATCATATTTGTACAATACTTTATGGCATTTTACAATATATAAAAATAATAATATACAATATATGTAACAGGAAAATACATTTCATTATAAGTTGATCGAATAAATTTCTTTCTCAAAAACATGCTCTGCATTGTTGCTGCGAAATAATTTAATTTCGCTTGACGTAAATAACAACTCGTATTTCTAATCGGTAAGATTTCCTTTATCAAAGCAAAAAGATAAAAATGTAATATGTAATTAGTTTAATCTACGCTTGGCTAGATATAATGTTAATATAAATTAAAACTATATTACATTATATGTATAATTATATTTGCGTATATCTATTAAGCATATATCTATTAAGAAGATAAAAATTTTAATGTATATACTAGAAATAGATATTTGTAATTTATATCTCATCAATATATGCGTATATAACATACAAGTTTACGTTCCATCTCAGGATATAAACAAATCATAATAATATATGGAGTAATTAATTAAATGTATCCTCTTATTTGAATTTTGAATAACTTTTTAATACGAAGTCATTTGTATATTATTGTTTTTCATTAATTTTATTTTTTATTATCATAATAGTTCTTTTATAAAATATATGGCATAGAATGTAATAAAAAAATGTATGAATGATGAAGAAACTTCAATTAAAAGAAATCGATGTTAATGCTATGGAGGAATGCAAAACGATTGTAAGCATAAAAGAAAACTATACATCATTTCATTACAATAGAAATTAAAATTATAAAGTTTCGCAAATCAAATGATTCTTTGTAAAGTTGCTGTAATGTGAAGTTTGTTAAATGTGGGGTTTCTATTAAGTTTTAATAACTTCCTGACTACGAAGAATGAAACGCACGCGCGCAGATGCTGTTTTCAATAAATGTTCATTATCAAATGTTTAAATGACAATTAGAAAATCGAATGTACTGTAGTTTCATAAAGCAAGAGGCAGTATAAGCAAATTATGTCTATTTATTGCCGCTGTGCCAACAGTTTCGACATGCATTTTCACACTCTATTTGCTGACAAGAAATTTAGTCTTTATCAAAGCGAATATTATTTACACTTCCATGCTCGCTTTTTATTTAAGAAATCGTTATTAACATAAACAGATATGTAAATCATGCAATAAAACAAATTGAAATATTCTTTTGTTAAAAATCAATTTAAAATTATTTATTACTTCCCTGTGTACAATGTTTTCGCAATTTCTTTTTATCTAAACTAATTTATAATAATAAAGTGAATTCTGTTACGAATACTTTATTATTTTTAATTATTCTTCAATTTTTATTTTACAATTTATGTCGAGAAATAATTAATTAAGCTGAAAATGCATATAATTTTAATATATCTAATATATAGTTTATTGAGTATTCGAAATTGTGTAAAAAGAGAATGTCAATATTAAATGTGTAAAAAAATTTATAACTGCAGGAAAAACGCGAGTTCGATATAGATATTATAATGCACTAATGAAATATTGGGTTGTCCAGAAAGTTCGTGCCGATGTTGAAGGAAAATTGAAACGCAGAAAATTTTAATTTAATAAATGTATATTAAAATTTAAATTTTAGTCGGCACGAATTTTCCAGACAACCCAATATAAGTATAATTACTCTTTTTTTTGTATATAAATAATATCTACACAGATTTTACAACAAAAATCTATACAGAACAACTGATTATGCATATTAAATATACATCAGATGTTATAATTTATCTTCATATTCTTCATAAAAATAGTTTTCAAAGTAATTAAATTCAAAACATTGATGCACGGTATGATAAAAGAAATATTACTGATTGTTCGTTTATTAACATATTTAATATTAAAATTATTTGAAAAAAATCTGTCTATTAATAGTTGTCTATTAAATCTGTCTATTAAAGTTGAGTAACAATTCAATTGTATCAAATTATCGATTCAATTCAATTCAAAATATAAAGCAATATTTCTTCTAACTTGTAATTATAATAATCATTCGCATGTTTTTAGGAGCGTATATTTTTATAAAAATATAAAGTATTTTATATAATGAGGTACAAATTGGAGAATTATGAAAAAAGTATTACGTGAAATGCTCGTACGAGATAAGAGTTTTATTAAGAGGAGAAAATACGATCTAATTTACTAATTTATCATAATTAACATGCGCTTTTTCTTGGATACGCAGACAGTGGAATTATAGTGACATTAGGCCCTGCAAATTGAATACAGAAATAAAATCATTTCTGCGTCACACGTGAAAATGCGTTTCTCGGCAACATGTAATCACGTGAAAGTGTTTTCCCACTAAATGTACAATGAAATACTATAATTCCAAAACTTTTGATCGTATTCGTTTTCTTTTTTTTTGCGAATCACTATATGATTTTCGATATGTATGCGAATAAAATAAAATATCATAAAATGTCTTACGATGTAAATAATGTTCCATAAATGTTTTATTCTGCGTAGGCGAAACTAAGACAGTCATTAACCAACTTACATAATTTCCTGTTTGTTGAACAACGGATCTTTTTGCACATAATACATTCGACACGTAATTATACATTCGCATTATGTTTTTGGTACATAAAGTATTTAGGAATTACTTTTTTACCTATACATTTCTTGATCAAAATTGATTTTCTTTTGTTAAGACTTAAATATCATCGTATCGTATAATAATAGATTTGATAACTAAATTTGAATTTAACAAAATTATAAAATGTATTTATGAAGAAATTATTATCTATTCATATTTAAAAATCTTAAACTTTAAATAATTTAGAATTTAGAATAGAGAATTTTATTTTTAATTTTACATGTATTATGTAATATAAAAAAATTTAGCAAAATTCAAAAATTTACAAACCATATAAAAATATAGTTTAAAATATATTATCAAAATACATGATATATTATAAATAATATATTACAAATGAAATTATCCAAAGTCTGACCAATTGTTGTTGTCTTATTCATATATTGTGCTATATATTATCTTACTCTCTCAACTTTTTGAAGTGAAATCTCACTCTAAGAGAATGAAAATACAGTTATTTTTGGAGAAAAACAGTGAAAATATTTCACTTCTTGAAAATGAATGAAAATTGTTAAAAATTGTCTTCAAAAATGATTGCATTTTCACTCTCTTGCAGTAAAATTTCATTTCAAAAAAATTTAGAATATATTTTCGGTTTAGATTTAATAAATGATCATTTTTATATTTGACATATTGAGATATCTTCAATCACAAATGATTATTTTTCAAACATATAATATGACAAATCTTTGTACATGTCAAATTTTTTAACTCTCATTTTCTTTTAACGAGAGAGACGTATATGATAACGCAGGTCTATTGTTAGATTTAACGATATTACCATATGAAAGCTACTGTCTCGTGCCGTCAATAACACCAAGTACATCATGCGAGCTATTTCCATGCACAGTAAAGTAATGCGTGGCATAGAATGCTGTAGTAGAAGTGTACACGCTTAGCCATTCGAGATAGAAGGAGTCTCTTGTCACGATTTGGCATGTCAGTGCAACTCAACCTTTGCAAGTGCACACGTGATATGACGTGGTACACATAAGTACAGAAATAATTAAATTGCATCTTTATGCTTGTAAGCACAATTATTCAGTGTATGCTTTTTTATAATTGTGTAAATACAGGAATTTTAACTGTGTAAGTACACGTTATATTTCTTTTCTCGTTTTAATTGAGTATTTCAACTTTACTATTTCTATTCATATTTATATTATTAGCGTCTCAGATCAATTGTGTTTAAAATCTGAACATTTCGGCGCACAGTCACATTTGAGATAATTAAATTTAATAATGAAGAATATATATTGTATTCGTAACATCTAACGTTGACCGATTATTGGCATTCTCTATCATATTTATGTTTATTATTTCTATAATTATTTTTTATATTGTTATTTCTGTACTTAAGGTACTTCAGCATCAAGAAAAAATTCTCCTGAAACAAATAGACTGTGAATTTTTCATTTGATTTTTCATTATAAAGAATCGATAAGTAGAGAAACCTCACTTCGAGTCAGACTAAGGTTTTCACGGAAGTAGTATGATTAATGCGCATGTGCACATTATTACGTGTTTACCTGTTAATTATTAAAGCATGCTACTTATCGTTAAAAGAAGAGCAATAATAGCATATTAAAATAAATTATGCATTATTCTGTCTCATATGATTTATCACATACATAATTTAATTATATATAATGAAGTTATATATAATGAAGTATGTATAATGAATCATATATAATGCAATTTGCTCTCTTTGTTTATAGCAAATTATGCCATTTAAAACTATGCAACAAAATTAACGTAAAAGTTTAATGGAAGTTCCATAGAAATGATTCAATGTCTGTAGCAATAGTCGCATAATTTTAAATAATAAATTCAAGCCTGTAAAGATTCATATTTGTAAATATCCATTCAGGAAGTACGTAATAAATTAATTTACAAAATTTACCATGTTATTCTGAATAAACTGATGGGACGGATTAATAGGTTCCTATTAACTTATATGCCTGTGTATCGTGAAAACTGCTCACGGTAACGATTATTGTACAAGTTTTTTCAGATAATAAATCTGTGCTTAAGTACAGCAGGTAATCTTCTAGTGGTCATATATATCGGTCGAACGTTTATACTTGCTATAGAGAGTAGTCTATAGCATCGCACGGAGTATTCTGCTCGTGATTTATGTTCCAAGGGGAAATCTTTCTCTCGTTCACCATAGTACGTCGCTTGTGGTCTAGCATAGCGAAAAGCACAACGGAATTCGCCGCGTTTAAAAGTAACTTCCAGCGAATGCAAAAGCGCATTGTTTCATGTAACACAGCTTCCATAGATGTGGCGTGCTCAAGCAGAATTATTTCAGTAAAACTGTTGTTGAATCTACGCTCGAAATCAGGGATGCGTAACTTTTAGTAAACTTATTAATTTAGAGTTAATTAATTCAATATAGACTATATACTTTATACTTTATCTATTAGAGTTGATCGCGACAGCCTTCAGACTTCGTACGTGATTTTCTATTTTCATCGCAGTAAAACAACATTCACTTTTAATGAAATCTGTAGATTCATTGATTTATGTACAAGATTTAGACAGACGTGGCTTTTAGTATATAAGTGGTGCAAAAGAGAGAAAAAAGAAAGATACTTTATTTTTTATCTAGAGTTAAATTCTATGCTAAGAAAATGTAAAAGCACAGAGAATTTTTTATCAATTGCCGAAAAAATATTATCGTACATTATATTGATTAAAATATAAAAATATGTCGTCTCTTCACAAGATAATTTCATCATTTTGGATATATATATATATATATATATATATATATATATATATAATAATATCTACAATTTTTTTTATCACAGAACGATGTATACAGTTGACTTTCCTATTGGCATATCCTATGCAGCTGCACGAACTGGAATTATCGTGACATTTAGAAACTGGTTGAACCACATATGTAATCAAATAATTTTATAAGAGCTTTTAGCTGTGTAAATATATATAAGTATAGTCGATATTCTCTTTGATGAAAATCGCAAAGATATGCCAGCGACATAATGCCATTGTTTCCCATTTATGTTTCGTTTCAGGAGAAAAATACTCGTGTAATTGCACATCGTGTGATACACGCGTGTCACGCGATATATTTCATACATTTTGCGCAATAGTGAAATTCTTATAAAACGTTACTACGCGTTAAATTCATCGTGCAAGAGACACGTTACACTTGCAATGCTCACTTTATATAACGTTTTGCGCGCGTAGAAGAATTTCCCTCCTTAAATTAAAAGTAAACTTTCGTTAGCGCCTATATAGCAAAATATTTAATACATGTGTTTTATTCCGCAATAGTCATTTCCTCACTAATGGACGCTTTTATGTATCACGCTCGCGCAAGTCATTTAACGATTTATAACGGCGATTTACATCTAATAAACAACGTGGTTTTAGAATCGCTATTTGAGCAATAAACGGCGAGCCATAAAAAGTATATCTATGAACGAAGTTGTTAACTACCTAAATTTTTCAATTCATTAATTTTTCAATTCATTTTTTTTCAATACGCAAATGTTTTTTTTTCTATGCCTTACGATAAGTATATAATATATATATATATATATATATATATAAAAACCGGAAAATCCTTTGAGAGAAAAGGATTTCTTTTTGAATAAAATTATCGTCTCCATGATGCAGTTCTATCGATTGCATTCATTACTACTAATGCGGCCAATACCGTACTTTTCCTCTTAGATTCCTCGCGAATAATCCGCATTAGCGTAGCTTGTTTATTCGTTACGTAATGCATACAATCTCGCACTAGAACCAATGATATGTAAATAGATCAGCATACTTTTTATTCCATTCGACGAGACTTTCACCAATATTCATTCCCAGACCGTACAGCACGTTACTAGAAGGCCATAGCGAGTCCATGGTACTTTAAATCGCTTTTCCTATACCGTTCGAAAGCGATTCCGCTTTCTTTTTATATTGCCGCATGCATATGTACGTCGATTTCGCGATATGCTTTGAATGACAGAGCTGAATAATAATAACAATGATTAAACAATTTTGTAAATAACGTGAGTTCGTACTTCTTAAAAATAAAATATAAAGAATGAGATACATAAACAACAAAGACAGAACTTAATTAGCTATATTATAAAAGTGTAAATAAATTCTAAAATAAAATTGTAAAATAAACTAATATTATTTACAGAATTATCAATTACTTTTGTGTAGATACAAGAAACGTACATACAAGAAACGTACATAGTTCAAGTATTACGTTAAACTTTCGTTAAAATTTCTTTATATAGCTATTTGATAAAACAAATTTTAATTATAATTTTAAATTTATTTTATTTACTAATATTTACTAATATTAATTATATTTATACTAAAGATGTTTAACGAGTAAAAATTAACTTTAATTTTCAATTACATGATTGTTAATCAAATAATTCAACCATTTTGTTTTGAAAAGCACATAAATACTAAAACTTTACTTTTATCTTTGTGACTTCAATCTAATTTTTAAATTTCGCAATTGATATTTATTTTACTATTTTTATATTTTTAAACTTATTATTTTAAATACCAAGCTTTATATTATTTAAACTATATTCATATTGAAATCTGTATTAAGAACGCGTTGACGGAGCAAATCAGTTCACCAAGAAAGCCACACAATTATTTTTTGATTGTGTGCGCGATTAATTACTTCCACGTCCTGCCACAGTAATGCTCGTCATGCTTTGCGCTTGCGAGAGTTTAACTATGATGCTTAACGAAAATATTTTTAATCCAAAACCAATGTATTCCTGATTTATAGATCGCGGAAATTCAATCATAATAAACTGAAATCGGGACTGATGTATGATGTAATTTAGCAATATAGCAATATTAATACGGTCGCATTATGTGCACAATGAACTTATTGGGTTGTCCGGAAAGTTCGTGCCAATTTTGAAGGAAAATTGAAATGCAGAAGATTTAAATTTTAATATACATTTATTAAATTTAAATCTTTTGCGGCACGAACTATCCGGATAACCCAATATATATATAGCTAATACAGGAATCGTATTGATGGAGATAAAAAAAAATCTATATATTTTGAAACGAGAAGTAAATATAATTTTAATTAAAGTCATCCTATAAAAATCTAATGCTAGTCAATGTACTAAAAGAAATAATTAATTACTTATTTGAAGTATTAAAAGTACTAAACAATAATGCTTTTAATACTTAAAATAATATTGAATACTTGTAGTACTTAAAATGAGTATTAATGTCTGTCTAGTATTAGATTAGAGCTAGTACTAGATTTCTGTAAGGGTGACATCGCGAAAAATTGCCACTTAAATTAATTATTTCTAATTGAATTTCTTTCGAAACGAGCAATTACATTTGTACGGTACATTGAAAGCCAGGCTCCGCTTCTGCTGCTAATCACGACACTTCGGTATAATTTATTTTTCCGCGCGTGTCAGACATTCGAATCTAACTCGTGTAGTAACATTCATCGGTGAGGCATATAAGAATGCGTGTTCTCGCGATTTCTATGAGCTTACGACTGAGAGAACTATTTAACTGTATATTTTTAAATCGATTCAATTTTTAATCAATTTGCTGATTCTCGTAATTGTGAAACAAAATCGTAAAAAAGAAATTAAGCACCGAATGATGTGTTTTACACTATGTTTCAAAGTTTAAGTTTGCAGTAAATAATTTCAAGTTCCGTTAATGACGAGATCAGGATCATTTTATACATTTTATACATTTTATATTAATCATTATAAACACATTATGTGTTTCTATTTTTCAAGAAATTACCATTTTAGATAATATTGATTGATAATATTGATTTTTAGATAATATTGAGAAAAAGAAGAGTCATTTCAAAATGCAAAGAGATGTAATTATTATTATAAATAATGTAAAATTTTATAATTTTTAATTAAACATTTAGAATGTAACATAATGACAACTATATCAAAATTGAAAATAGTTAATTACAAGAAATCTTTTAATATTTAAGTCTTTGATAAATATCGAATCTTTGAAAAAGAATATGGATTAATTTTGTAAAGAAAATTATACTTTCTCGTAAAGATTTCTCTTTAAAAAATTTATTCAATAAAATGCGCATATTTATATTTTTGATATTTAATATAAAAAGTATTGCAACAATATCTAGAGCGTCGCTCTACAAAAATCTTAAAACTTCTCCATATGAAATCCATAAATTGATGTGATCGTTAAAAGAGATAACTACATTTGACAGTAATACATCCGGCCACTACAATAATCATACATAGCGTAATGATTAATTTGTTCCATATAATGGCATCAATTAACACATTATGACGTCCGACAAATTTGCTTGAAATTTATGACAAATCACACTTGATACATACAACCTGATGAGATGAGAAGAATTAGTATCTGATTACGATTGGCATTCCGGTAGCCGCTCCCAGATTTTAATTTTAAACAGAAAGAAAAATATTCCGTTCAAATTAGGACGTATCACTGAAGATTAATTGTACGTTATCTGACTTATTTTATCTGACGTTGAAATGTGCACGTTAACGTATGGTCACATCGGCATCTATTACGGTGCAGAAAACGCAAGATTGCAACGCCAGATTGCATCAACTCTTCGAAGATATATCTCTATAGCATGTATCTCAAAGTGAAATGTCTCATAAAACAAATATTGGTTGCGACAATTTTGCGCAAAAGATGTGAAAGTTAATATAAAAAGTAACTTGTAACTAATTTTAAATTATAATATCTTGTACAAATTATTTTAATATGTTAATGATAATAAACAAGATATAAATCGCTTTAAACGTTTTTATTCTCTACATGACTCTTCTTTTCAAATCTTTCTATTCTATTCAAATCGTAAAAGATAATGCAATTCTTTCTTTGAGATAAGAAAAAGCAATATCTTTACACGATCGCAGAGTATTTCACTATAAATAAACCGATGTACACCTCTCGGGGCGAGCATTTTATTTTCAGAATTCCGTCACAGTGCAGAATGCTTCGATCGTGTCGCGTAGTATACTCTATGAATACAAAAGTTTGTAATTGAGCTCCAAATTATATTTATTCAAAATTGTCACATAAAAAAAATGTAATCATATATTCATTTAAAATTTTGAGTTTTCAAAAAATATTTCATTCACAAAAAACTATGAATATTTAGCGAGTATTCATATTCATTCAAACAAAATGTAAACTGAAAAAGAAAGCTCCAATAAGCAATACCTCTTAACTATAACCAATACTTTGATGACTTTAAGTAAGAAAAATAAATTTTATTTATTTTTGTCATTGTAATATTCAGATTTTATAAAGGAAACTTAGAAATTTTAAAAAATATTTTAGAAAGATATACACTTTTTATTTATAAATCTATCTATTTGATAAAGCGCTATACATATTTCGACATAATTCCGGTTATATGACAGTAATGTTATAAATATTTTATAGAATATCTTGGGCGACGTTCATTATGGTTTATGGATATTAAATTCCGAGATATATTATTTATTCTCAATAAAAATATCTTTGTTTAATCTAGGTTAAACAAGGCTCATATAAGTGACTAAGTGCACGATGTAATCGTAACCAATGTTTTTATAGATTTCTGTTTTCTCTTGTAGGCTTGCAAGCTATGTGCAGATAATATAGATAATATAGAATAAAAAGCGAATACAAAACGAAAATATTCGTAATCATATTAAAAAATTCATTCAAATTCATTCAAATGGAATAAAAAATATTTATTCGTTTCTTAACAAATAAAAAAGAAATGTATTCGAATGAATATTTTTATTCATTTTTTATTCATTTATTCGAATATTAGATGTATTCATTGGACACACTAGTGTCGCGGAAAGCATGAGATTTATATGTAAGCAAATCCCACGAGCAAACGAAATCGATTCTCATAAATAAGGTAGACCGAACGTTTACTTTCCTTTCCAGAACTGAGCGCGAAGATATACAGAAATCGTTTCTACAATTCCTTGTCGGTAGCGAGCGGTAGCTGCTGCCATAGGAAACGGTACTTGCTTTATAGCCCACCTTTTTCTCGTCCGTCTATCGGTTCCTCAAAATTCGCGACCGTTTTCCTCGCGAGACGAGAATGATCAACTGCAGTTAATTGATGATTCCAGACTACAAAAACCACATAGATCCCGAGGGAAGAAATGAGAAAAAACTTCCGAGGAAAGTAAATTTTGAAGAATAGAGAAAGAGGAAATTTGGTCAAAATGAGTGAGTTCCCTGTGCATTCGATACTTTCTTAACAATAAAAAACGTAACGTAAAATTCTCTAGTATCTTGTAAAAAGCTTTTGAAAAATGTGTGTCTGCTCAATTTTTTAAAGTAAGAAAAACATGTTTCAGTTAGCTGAATCGTAAATACACGCTTGATAATTGCATAAAGTGTCAATTCATTAATCTTGTTAGCCTTTAATATTTAAAAAATCTACAATAAGATATGAAAGTGAAAATAAACAAAATAGTTGTAATTTAGTTACTTAAAATTAAATTAGAAAATCTAGTCACTGAAAAAAATAATGGAAAAGGAAAATTACTATATAAAATAGTTATTGACACTTTCAGCAATTTGCAATTGGAATTGGTTGTCATTAATCAAACGACACGGTTTTTGTGGAATATTTAGTACCTCATTATTCTTGTTACTCTTTAAAATAGCGGAAGGCCGATGAACAAGATGAAGAACAATACATAGATGCGAATAATAGAAAGCCGGAATCGTAAAACAATACCTCGTTGTATCAAGAGCTGCCAGTGACAAAGCATCTTTTTCCAAGCTTTCTCATATGCTTAATATATCCGTATGCACATTTGGCTGCCTCGTGTAATGTATTCACATTACGTGGGCCTCGATAAATGCGTACAGCAGTGTCATATTTTATCTGCATAATAAAACATTTGCATATAATATAATACATAACTGATTTGCTCGAATAATTCCAATTCGATTAAAAAATCATTTCGTACGCGCGCAGGTCAACATTTATTTGTATGATAAATTGTAATAAAATAAAAAATGCAAATATATTAATACTATTTTTAATATAATTTTTTCTTAACCATTAAATCATTATATATAGAATATAGAGATATTAATAATTATGTTATTCTCCTTAGATTAAGTTAGTTTAATAATATTAGTTAGTTTAATAATATTATGTAAAATTATTAGAAAATATTGACCGCTATAGTTATTGTTTAAAAGTAATTTAAAGACATTAGTAATAGTTTAGCATTCTTTATCGTAATATTAGGAATAAGCTCACAACTCAAATTTCTGGAAAGAATGACAAACAAGAGAAAGATATGAGAATAAGATCGTTCACAATCGATCGAGAAATCGAGAGTTCAATTTATTATTCAGAAATATACCGGAAACTCCATTCTCTTACTATGAAAAAAGGGAGAGCGCAGGAGAAAAGAATATCATAGTTCGAAGTGTGCGTATATTGAGATACGCATTAAGATGCATTGTGTACCGCAAAAATGAAAATAGACACTTGACTTACACACTTTACGAGAGATTTCGCGAAAGTGTCCCATGTGCAGTGAAACTTCATTAGCAATCCGGTAACATTGAGATTAGATTGCGCCTATAATCAGATAATTCTGCATTAGAAATCCTTTGTTTCGTTCCGGATCTGTAACGAAAGCAGATGGAGGATTTAATCAAACTAGATATGGCTAATCCTCCATCTGCTTTCGTTACAGATCCGCAACAAAACAAATGATCTGTGATCTGAGTTATTGACAAATTGGGTTAAATATTTGAGCTAATTATATTTATTTAATTAAAAAAATATAAATTTTATTTTTCTAACTTTAATATTTCTAAAGTCAGGTAGCTCTATTTTCAAATTTAAAGAGATAATCAAATTCCGTCAAATAAAAATTAAAAAATATAGATAATATAAAAAAATTAGGACCTAAATTAAAATTTCTGAGATATTTTATGTTGTGAATATATTTCGTAATTGAAGAGAAAATAGCTCGCGAAAATGAAAAATAAAATGAAAAATAAATCGTTAGCAAGAAAAATAACAAGATAAAACATGCTGAAATTTTTAAGCGGTAATGCATACCTATGCACATACACATAAATACAATCAAACATGAAAAATAATTGGAGTATATCGAGACTGCCAATTTCCGGGAAGCCATATCGATCGGAAAGCCATATCGAATTTGTGCAACATTAAAGAATGCCAATTATGACAAGAATGAGAAATGGCTCGCATGCAAAAAGAACGAAGATCCATGCAAAGAATCAACAAAAAGTACATTCGTACAATATTAGTTGCAATTACCGGAAACGCAATGAAATGAGATCACAGAGGGGCGTACACTGTGAGGGGTGTGTACTGTTAATTCAACACGTTTAAAATGAAAAAGATTTCGAAGCGGCAGCAATTGTCTCCAGCCGCTCCTTGATTTTTATCCTTGTCCGAAATAACGATGGAAGGTCCGTGCCGTTCTCTCGCGAAATGGCCGCGAGGAAATGACAGCAAGTGATATTCAAAAAGAAAGAGAGACTAATACTTCGTTCTCCGGTGACCTCAAAAAAATCTAAACTCGCCCACAATGCGCGTTTGACGTCGGATCGAAATTAAAGCATGATTACGAGATCGTCCGCGATTTATCAACTCGTGATCTGCGCTCACGTCTTGGTGTCCTATTTATTCGCGATATTCAACATGAGAATTCTTTGTACACTTGAATTATGGCACGCACTGATTATTAATGTTATTCGATAAGTAGAAGTCATTTCTCAAGACTAAATAATCGATTTGAGAAATTATTCAGATTTATTTGTTTTTTTAAATAGTGATATCTCATATATCATTTTCTGATACTTTTTAATGACAGTCATTGGACACAAACAATTCAAGTTTTATATGTAGTTTATATATTTATGAACGAGGAACAATCTTTCTCTTAATAGAAATAATTTCATAATAAGTATAGGATTTTTAATCAGTTAATAATTGCATTCACTAGCTTATTTTGTCTATAGTAAACCAAACTTTCTAAATGATTAATTATTTTAAGCAACTAAAAGTATTTTTAATTAAAATATGTATATAAAAAAATAAGTTTTAATTTCCATGGTTTTATATTAAATATGAATATGTGTTTAAATCTTATTTCTATTTTTCTATAATTATTCTTAAATTAAATTAAATTGTATTTTTTTCAAATATTTATCGCAGAGTCGCTTTCAAAAATATATTTAAATATATGTAACGTATGTGAATGTCAATAATGTATTTTTAGCTCCGTGGGTTTGCCCAAATAACTGTTAGGATCGGTTATCCTTGCGGCAAGAATAACGCAATCAATAAGCTGTCATTTAAACTCTGTAAGAATAGAATATTCGAGCCGACTTCGATGGTTGCGTGCAAAACTTGTGATATCTGTCAATCACGGTATCTGTTGATCGCCGCACGATGTATGCATGTTATACGCAAATTACTCGTTGACAAGACACTGTGAATTGACACGTGTCACTTCATTTTATTTTATATAGTTACGTCGTTAAAAATTTCCGCACGCGTGCACAAATGTTGTCACGCAAAATTTATTTAACCTTCAGTTACCACATTTCAGTAATGGTTACACTATTACCACAGTGCAAATTTGGCCTTTCCATTTTTCATCACGTGTAACTTTGAAAAAAGCAAAAGAGTAGTTTAATTATAAAGTTTTTCCTAGAAATCCATTGGTAATAATAAAATTAAGCAAAACAATAATATTTTATTGCAAAAAATTGTTAATTAAGAAAGTAATAAATTAAAAAGTAATTTTTTTCAAGAATTGCGAATTCGCACTAATGCGGTAATTGAGGATAATAAATTGTTGTTTAATAAATTTTACGATATAATAAACGACATAATAAAATTTTATAAACTCTTAAACTCAGTCAATATGCTTTTATTGTTTCCTGTTTTTTGCTTTTTATCACTTTTTACTTCTTGCCTTTTAGCTCTTACCCAGTTTTCGTTTCTCCGTCTCCCGAGATAAAGATTGAAACAAACTATGGAAGGGATAAGAAAAAATATATGGAAAGAAACGTAATAAAATTGTCGATAAAACGTTTGCAAAGAAGGAAAAAAGTATAAGGTAAAAAGCAACAAATAAGAAGCATTATCAAAAATATTACTTGCATCATCTTTGTTTTCTGAGATATTAATTTTAGTATTACCTTATATTTATAACACAGCTTAAGATAAATAATATTTATTGTTCAAATAAAAAATATATTATAAATGATTTTTTTATTTTAATATTTTTAACATATATTGGCGAATATTTTCATAAAAATATATTTGATATCGATGGAATGCTAAAAGTTCTAAACAAATCTTATAATTTTTAAATCTATTATTTTTACTATGTATAAGAATCTATCAAACATCTATTCATTATATGAGAGAAACTTCACACACGGAACTTCGCAACAAATTAAATTTTCTAATATAGAAAGCGAAAAATTTTAGTGAAACGTAATACGTATAACGATATATCAATCTATTAATTTCAGAAAGGTTATCGATATAAAATGATTTAGTCGCAGTATATCCGACTCGTGCCGGTAAGAGGTCATTATATGCAAGGAAAAGTTGATATAACCGGTCATACTAAATGGAGGAAAATTAGTCGAGTGTATCATTTAGCATGATTTCACATACGGCAATAACGAAGATGCTTAAATCTTCGCCGCATTCATCACTGTTTTTCGCGGTTAGCGCTACATGCGATATCCATTTTTCCGTGTCGGGATTCGGGATAATTATTTTGCAGCGTGTTTCACCGGATTACGATCCCTCTATTCGCGTCGTCTGTTTACCGCATTCGGATATCTTTCACGGCGATACTAATGATTGCAGCTAATTACGTACGTGCTGTCGGGTGGTGGCCTCTTTAACGAACGGGGCAATAAGACAATTCGTGAGACTTCGTGCAGATTTAACCACTTCTGCCATACGTGGATTCGCCATTAACTCTTTCGACATTCAAATATAATGTACCGCCTATTCTTATTGCACGTGAAGTATCTTTATATCTAATCTTCATCTGCATTGCAGCGTTAAATAGAGGAAAGAACGATGAATAAAAATTAAAAAGATTATGATATCTCAATGATATGATATATCAATATCTTATAATAGTTTTCTTGAAAAGATAAATCGCTTTTTCGCAACAACGTGACGAACTTTCATTAATTTAACAAATGTAACGATTACTCGTTACAGTCAGTTCGCGAAATTTAATACATATCACCTTCGAGATAACATTACAATAGCCAAACGTTATGTTTACGAAACTCATGCCATTTGTTATCGCCATATCTTTTTCTCTACGATTATTGATTACGTTGGAAATCTAGATCGAAATTTACAGACAGCGTGATGTATTACATAGCACATAATGTGTTCTCTGATTTCGTGGCATTTTACTCTCGCAACGTGCAAAGCGATTATTAATTATATTGCCGCACGACTTTGTTTCGACAGAAATTAGCTACAAAATGTACAATACGATGCGTTATAAGCTATAGAAATTTTGCTACATGTTGATAAACACCAGCAAACTGTTGATTTTATGAAATGATTTTATGAAATGATTTGAGAGTTTAATGTATGCACATACGCAATAATTTGTTACATAAGTTATTACATCTGTATAGTTATATTTAAATATAGGAGAGAATGTTGCAATCTTTTCATATTAAAAACATAAGTTTTCCATGTTTTTTTAAAGTGTTAACTTATTGCTCAAACTGTTCGAGATTTATTATCGTTGTTTTTTCTTTGTCGTATTACAACGAGACTTGTTACTTATTGAATATGTAGAATAAATTATAATGTCATTATTTTCCTCTCACTAAGATGTTAAATTACATATTCTGAGAGAGAGAGAGAGAGAGAGAGAGAGAGATCTTGTCTTGGACAACGCCCAGTTCGGTATCGTTTCATAGTATAAAATAGATTGCTCCCTGCTAAGCACATTACACTAAATGTGCAGTCAATGAGCTATCTGCATTCGCAATTCAAGGCCAACTAAAAGAGAAATTCGCGAGAACAATTTCTAAATAAACGTTAGATTGTTGGAATAAATATACAGGAAAGATGGAGCAAAGAAATTACTTTATAATCTTTTTCTTGCGAATAGATTATGAGAGAATGAATTTAAAGAACTAATGAATGGATGATCAATTATTGCAGAGCTAATGATTTGAATAATTAGAGATTTTACTTATTAAAGATTAATTAATTAGAGGAAAATTTCATTGTCAATAAAATCATTAACGAAATAATTAAACGATTAATTATTTCTAATTATTAAAAATTATCAAAATATAGATATTATTAAGAATCATGGTTTCTTTTTTAATTGTTTACTTTAGATTTAAGATTTATTAGAGATAATTAATTAATAAAGAATTAATTTTTATAATTGATTAATGTCTGTAAATCGTGTGGATTCTATTTGGATGTAAGACACTTATTGCGAATCTGTACAACCTTCATTCCGCTACACGGCAATCAGTAGGAATGCGCTCGAACTATTGCGTCAATTTAAATTGAAACTAGGTCGCACTGCGACGTTAGAACGGTCGGGAAATTTAAAATCCTTTCTCGTTGATTTGCCATCGTTATCGTTTACCGTGATTCGCGATTCACAGCCTTGAATGAACAAATTTCCGCATTGTGTAACCGATTATCAGCGCAAAATTGGTTAATTGCTTACTGTGCGCAGAGTTTCATTAGTCAGAGATTCAAATGTTCGATGAACGGCTTATTATGCGGATTATAAATCTGGACCGTGATTTTGAAATTGCTAATTCTCCGTGTCGCCCGAAATAATTTGCAACACGCTTAATTACAGCGCATATGCAACGGTAATTAACGTAATTGATACACTATGTTCCTGCTGCAACACGTAAAACCGTCTGTTGGCGAATTCTTTAATAACATGTAATGCGTTACATTTAACCTCTCGCTCACAGCATATCCAATCATGTATAGACTTATTTATGACATGCAAGCCTATAATTTCAGATCCTCTTAATCTTGTTAATTTGAGGATGTATTTTGTTGTAGACGCGTGTCAGTCAATAAATTATCGTCAATAAAACAGAGATTACGAAATAAAACTATGAAGACATTCGTGAAGTTCTTAGAGACACATAAACAGTGCATTATAAATAAATAACAGTAAATGTTTCCATTAAGAAATAAAAATTCTGTTATATTGAAATAATAAATATGTATGTATATAAAATTCCGGGATAAAAAATCTATGCACATCGCGTTTCTTGTGCAAGTACATATTAAAAAAGATTTATTCGCACATAATGCGACTGTAAGATAACATAAATGATGCACGTCAAACTAAACAAGCAATTTGCACACGTGTCTTTTTAAGAACATAATAAAATGCATATAATACGCATATACGACACGAGTAAAATGTCTTTATTGATAAAAACATAATAATTACGTAACAATGGCTTTTTATTCTCGAACGTCATTGATTGTTCCTGGTACATTTCATACTCTAATCACGTTTTATGTCTATTTATATTTTCTTGTGAATAATGGATATATATTACAGCAGATTGCACGGAGAAAAAAGTCCGATCAAACTGCACAGTTATTACAAGAATTAACGAGCCTCACGACTGCCCGTAGGTCCTGCATCAAAACTAACTATCGAACGAATGCGATGTACACGATGTTTCGCAAAGTATTTTTCAATCAAATTATACTTGGCGTCGTATGTATAACGTTATTTATATCCTTGTGCTTATAATTCTAATAATTTATCCAAATATTTAAAAATACTTAAAAATACTAAAAAAATAATAAATTTTTGAATAAATTATTTTAATATTGCATATAAGACATCCGTTTTATTATGTACATAGAGACATATAAGTATTACAGCAACAAGAACGACGTTACATCTTCTATTACAAGTCGTGAAAGCGCATCATGTGCATAACTGCTGTTTAGTAACATTTTTTTATCTTCCTATAATGTTATTTCCTCAAAATTATGCGATTCGAACCAGAATCTTCATAACGCTTTCAGCAAATTCTCACGACCTTTGCCTTCTCCGTTATAGCATATCTTTCGCCATTGTGCGCGCGTAATCACACGTGTCACAGGGAGTTATTCGCTTTAATATTGTCAAGACATTGTTTCTATTTATTTAAAAAGAGTCTTTAAAGTCTATTCTACAATGTGCTCTTGATTTCTTGTTTTTTATCTCTTGCAATCGTTTTATCGACAATTGCATTTCTTGCTACATGTTTTCTGTTTCTTCCGAAGTTCATTAACTTTTATCTCAGGCCGTATAAAATAAAAAACAATAAGGATAAGAAGCAAAAGATGTAAAAAATAGCAAAAAGCAGAAAACAAAAAGCATATTGTAGAATAACCATAAAATTTTAAGAGAGCTATTTTTATACAATAAAAATAAAAATGGATGCGTGTAGAAATTCGAAATTTGCATATTACAAATAAGGAAAATGTTTATTCGCTTGCAGTAGGTGCTGGAAGCGAAAGGGTGTGTCTTTCGTTTAGAAAGATTTATTATACATCACGCGCGATAAAAGAAACGGAAATCTGCACAGGTGCTAATTAAAAAGATTTACGAGCGTCGAGAGCATTAATAAAGTTATAATTGAAGTATATCTGATGTTAATATATCGAGTTTAAAAAAATAACACGATGATATCGCGATGTATGCGACGTGCCTTACGCGGTTACGTAATGAATCGTCTGCCTCGTACGATGTAGAAAGAATTCATAAACTCTTTTTCCGGTTTGATCGTTCGCTGTGAAAACGCGGCACTCGCTTATCGAACTTTCACGATCGATCTACGTCTGTTTAGTCAAATTGCACGTTTTGCATTTCTACGCGATACGCATATAATGTAAAATGGTACTACACTAAGGCGACCTTAGTCAGGGAAATAGAAAATAATTTCTCGAGCTTAAACACTCATTATTTGTCGTAATTGAAGTTATTGTTTTACTCTAGATTCTAATCAAACTTTCTTGATGACTGTCGCACCATATTATATTGATATAATAAACAGCGGAATAATCATTTATAAAATCTTCAAATGTGAGAGAGATATTCAGATAAAATAAAAATATAGTATATATACTAAAATATGTACTAAAATCTATTAAAAATTTAAATAAATATGCAAATACTATAATCAAAATATCGTAACATTTAAAATTAAGAAGAACATCGAAACGTTACAAGGTATATTTGGAAGAGTCTTTAAAAAATTTGAAAATGTAAGCTTTACAAAATCTTAAGGAAAATTTTGCAAAGTCAACGAAGATGTTATGAGAAAGCAGACAAAACGTAAAATAAAGTAACACAAGTAATAATACATTCATCGTGATTATATGTTCGATCATAATTGTGCCTTTGTATCTTTCATTTTTTATTTTACGAGTTCGGCCTTAATAGAGATGAATAAACTATTTATGTTGTACAATGTCTATATTATCTTTCAAAATCTCTCTTCTGTACAATCGATCTCTACTTCTAATCTAAATAATCATTCCTTGTACGTATCACAAATAAAACGTCTGTTTTTAATGGAAAACGCCCAACTTTCGCGGTAAATCGTGCAAGAAATTCTGTATCGAACAATGAGTATGCCGAATAGAATGCATTCTAAATTGAGAGAGTTCTCTTTGCAGTATGCAAAATTGCGCTCTCACGATTAATGCACGCATATGCAGTATTGACAGGTGCGTTTGTAACCACTAAGGTATAATATAAAAGTAAGATACAATGGATATCGTTTCGTACCATGCTGATGCATTGATCCAAAGCGAATCGTAGTGTAAGATGTAATTTCAATTAATAGGCTTTGTGCGCGATTGCAGTCTTATCCGTTATCATTATGCAGTCAAGAATAATATAAATTTGAATTAAATGTTAAATCTGAAACGTTATCGCGACATGTAAAAGTCTCTTAAAAATTCAAAGATGTAAATTTTGCAAAATCTGGAAAAATTATAATTTTGTAATCATAAAACTTTATAATAATAGATATGGTTTTTGCAAAATCAGTAAAGAGAAATTAGATATAAATTAGGTAATAAGATAAGTAATAATGCTTTTATTATGCTGTTTTATATTATTACAGGCGCTATTATATATTATTATAATAATTAATTTATTTTAAGTAAAAACTAGAATAAATTACAATAAAATTATTTTTGTTTTTGTAAGCAAGATCACTTATTTGTATTTATTATGCAACAAACAATTCATTTAAGCCATTTATAAACTAGGTATACGTGTATAAATAAATCTTAAAGAGAATATTATATTACATATTAAAAAATAATTTAATTAATAATTTATTATTGATTAAAAAGTTTCAAATTCATTATTGTTTGTCAGAGTAATTTATAAAGAGCTTAAAGATTTTATACAAAAATTAAGCTATAATGATATAATTATTATCATTGTAATATCACGCGGTTATTCTGAATTTAACGCTTTAATTAGCAATTCACAGACAAATAATCATGTGAATTCCTCAATTAGTCATTTGCATCCGTTATAAACGTTTTATGTGTTTGAATTTAACGTTCTAATTGGCATTTTACTAACAAATAGTCCTGCGAACTCCTCAGTTACTCATTTGCATCTATTACGAATGTCTCTCCCACATAAATGCGATGTGAAACGCGTGATGTAGTACGCGATATTTCGTGAGCAAACAATGAAAACGGGCACGTGTTGCTAAACCGTTCACGCGCTTCCATTTCGGATGATTAAAGAAATACACTTGGAGAGATAATAGAGTTGCTTGTTCATTAAAAAGATTAACGATTGCCTCTAACACATTCGCAGAGTAATTTAAGTAATTAGCGAAGAATGCGATAATATTGTTTCAAAAATACATTTTTATACGATCCTCTTAGTTTATAAAGAAAGTTTTTTCGTTTACAAAAGAAACATACGTTTATTATAAAAAAAATATGTATAATACACGTCTATTTTTTTAACGGCGGTACACCAAATGCATTTCATGCTTCATGTATTAGAAGAACGAAATGTATGAAAACACGGTGGAAAATTACATCATGTAATAACAATTAATTATTGTAAAGAGATGCAAATGTTATGTATACAAGTTCGTTATAATCAGAGAGAAAGAGAGTGACTAATACTGATTTTTAAATAAAACGTTAAATTGGAAAAAACAAAATAAATGTATGTACATATTATCTAAATTATTGTTGTTAGTCAATTAAAGTGAACGTACACAGAAATAGGTCGGTTGCTTTACATGACTGCATATACAAGCTAACAAAATGTCGCGAAGTGATTGTGTATCGCTAATAATTAGCTAATACAATCGAGCACACAAATTAATTTTCAAAGGAGATATTGAGCGAAATTACAGATATTAAACAAACCTCGAAGATGAGATCTACCAGAGAATAATCACAAAAAATGCAATCGTAATTTTCAAACTTCAAACGAAAGTGAAACTGAAAAAAGTTACGAGTAAAATAAGAGTAAAGGTATTTCCGTTTATATGCCTATTTGATTATCTCTTTACTTCTTATTAACTTTCTATAACATGGACGATGAATGTTTACTCAATTCTTAAAAAGAGAAGGTCGGACTTCCATTCCGCTCCGCATGATTCAGTACCTAAGAAGGTTAAAGACCAAATCATTAATATTATGACTATATCACGAAAATAAAGCAACGTTCAGTGTAATGTAGATAATAAGCAATTACAACATTATCTGTAATTAATAGGCGCCACATCTCTCGTAATAAAACGTTAATAAAATTTAAATGTGCTTGATTAGTATTATATTGTCTTACACTCTTGTAGACTTTATTAATTATTATATACTTATATTATATACTTATAAACTATTAAGAAATGTCTGCAAGATTATCTATTTGAAGACGAAGATTCGTGAATATTAGAAATCATAATGCAAACACTTATGCTTACGTTACACAAGAAATTAGAGACTAATAGATAATTAATGTAATATATAGCGTTTGAGAATTGCTCTAAGATAGAAACGAAACGAAACCATTGCACTACTTCGCATTCTTGGCATTGAAGTAATTCGTACCACGCCTAATCAAAGTGGGTGTGGCATTTGTGACGTATTTAATGAACTAGCAAGCTCGTTACTGTATATATTCATACATATTTGTGGCAACTCGTTAAAAAAATTATACGCATTAACGAGCGAAAGTGCGTTTTTGTTTATCATTATTTATCTATAATATCTTCAAGCAAATAATGTATATAGATCTAATGTATAATTTTTGAAAAGCTATATTTCAAAAAAGATTTCAAAATATTAATTAAGATTAATTAAGATTAGACAGATAACAGTGTGAAGTTCCTTCATCGAGAAATCATATTCGAGAAGTCCCGTTATTAACATGATACATTATATATCTAGATTCTAGATATTCTATAGATGCATCATACAATATTTAATGTAATTTTCTTAAGATATGTGTAAAATAAAATAAAATTTTTATATTAATGTGTAACAGCCTAAAGGAGTTATTAATCTCCTCTTCTTAGGAATAGTTACACTAACACAATACTCGCGAAAATGAATAATTTATGATTGCACGCGAAATGAATAAAATATGACTATCATGCGACATTTTATATGATATAAAATCTCTTGAAATTAAAACCTAAGATAACCTTATCCATCATATAACGACTCTTTTATTTGGATCATCGAACCGAAGTCATCGACCGCACGTGCGGTTTGGCAACACGTGTCTACGTTATATTGTATTACATTATATGAATAATGTAATACATTATATATAATGTTTAAATGTCACGTTAAAAAAATCGCCTCCTTGATATAAATTATTGAACGCGTAAGTAAAAAATTGTTTATTGTAAAGATATGTCTAAGACAAGACGCTATTTTAATATTTAAAGTTTCGTTTTGAGGAATAATATGAAGGTATATAGAACGCTCGCTCTGTTATGTCTGCTCAAGTAGATATATGAATGATAGCGCGATGACCTTTTGTATTGTGCATAACGGTACACTACATAAATGGCAAGGCCGCATGCTAGTCGCATTGTAATTTCTATGAAATATTTAATTTATCACCTAATATGCCACCTGAATATTTTCTCCTTTTCTTTTTAAAATAAGAGATCGTTGCATAATTTCTGTCATACTTTCGAGTAAAATTTAAACCATCAAAACTTTGCAAAGACATTTATTTATAAATATCATTCGATAGAGCAAAGTTTCAAGTTTGTTTTTCATTGTGGTACGATAATTTTTAAATTTAATTTTTAATTTAATATGTATGTCTCGCATATATTTTGACAGATCTCATTATCTTTAAAATTAAAATTAAAAATAATTCAATCACCGACTTCGATGCTCAACAGCGGAATAATATAACTACGTTGATTTGTAACAAACGCATCAAAATTATAACAGGAATAATTACACAATATACAATAATTCACAATATTCGAGAAATTGCTTTTTACGCCCGTAAAATAATACCACTAGTTATTAGTTAATTCTATATAACAAAGCACGCAACAAAATATGATATGAATATTCTCATGGTTATTTCATCTCACGATTGTTACCGTTCACCGTTATCCGATGCCATCTAGAGGTCTCATCCTCCTCTCAAATTCGTTCGTCGCACTCATGCAATGTTCACTCGTGAAAACGCAATTAATCCTTTGTACACATAATTTTCCGACTTTACTACACACGATGTCATTTGTATCCTGGATTAATTCATCACTTTTTTACAAATATACAAAAATTATTAAATAATAAATTATTAAATAATTCTTACATATACTTTAATATCTTTAGAAAATAACTTTTCACGACACTCTCAGCGTCAATCATATGCGAGACTATTGCACACAGAAAGAATAATTTGAAGATAAAATAAAAACCGCCAATAAGAGCCAGCGTGCATATTGGTACGCAATTAAACTCTATTATAATTGGAGAATTGACTTTTACAAATTACAACGCAAACGTTTGACCATTGTGTTAGATCCTGATCAATGTTAACAAGTCATGTATGAAGTAATAACCGAAATTACAAAACGCTATGATATATGTCCATTCCTATGTCCTTGGGATGTTACAAATCATGATCAATTGATTGAAACACCAGTTAAAATTATAGCAACTCCGACAAACGAGATAGACATCAAAACTATCGATAGAGGATTTAAATACAATTGAAAAGCGTATACAAGATCTCATATACAATTTCAATTTTGCTTAAATAGAAAGATGTAAAATATAATTTAGAATATAAAATCAGATATAAGATTTTGACTATAATTTTGCTAGTCCACAATATTTGTGTAGAAAATCAAAGCGCGATGAGCAATGTTACAAACAATTTTAATATTCTAGCAATCAGTTTGAACATCCCACGTAATTATTTTCATAGTCCAAAATTTATTTTTAGATTTATATCTAGTTAAATTTTTGAATACTTTAACAAAATTCATCAATTCTCAATCATTTTTTCCATGTGCATTGCGAGTTAAATTTTGATTAAAATTTAATAAACTATATAAAAGTACGTGATGCGATCGAAGCTGAACATTCTCATCGCGTATCGCTTCGATTCTGTAGTGAATAGATTGCGCAAATAATCATCGCCTCGATACAAGTCATTAAAAATTTGTCAATCATGTAAGTAGTATAATTAGCATGATTTGCGAATAGTGGCCACGTTGAGAGATCATAATGCTATGACGCGTGGAACAGTGCTGCGTGTTGACTCGACTTTGCACGGCAACACAATAACGCGTCTTATGAAGGTCATACACGTGTTTGCCCCAAAATCAGTAACCCAAAAAATATAATGATCTCATAACGCAGTTTTTATATATAGTGAGTGCAAAAGGCATTCGTACAGAGAAAATATTTTTTAAAAAAACTTTATTTTTAAAAATATTATCCATTTAATTAACAATTTATTCATAAAGAATAAAATAGACTGTATGTTTCTTAAAATTATATATACCAAACAAATGTATATTAATTATACAAAATATATCATTTGAAAAATAAGCGAAAATTAAAAATTATATTGTTTGAATGCTCAAAAAGTACACACGAGAAATTTAGCTGCTAAAATCATACATGCGAAATTCGTTTGTTATGTTAGAACAGAATGTATTCATTGTATATAAAATTGCTAATTAATGTTTTCTACTAATAAGGCCTTTTTTTATAACAAATTTTATAACAATTTCCTTGTTATACTCCACGAATATTTTTTGCTTTCACTATATCCCGTTTTACATCGATTTTTAGGAACAAATCACGAGTTGGCACGTGTTATTATGTGGATCATGAGAGTAACAAAATCATGTATATTATGAGTACTACATGCATGCAAATACATATGTGTGCGAGATTTCAAATTGAGAAGATTGAACAGCCGCGAAAGATGTAATTTATTTTCGAAATTTATTACTGGCATGTAATTTCTAATCCTATTGGGATATAAAAGTTTGAAAAAAAGATATTATTGATGAATTAGTTTTTATCTTTCGATCGAAACTTTTACTAATTATAAGAGAATCTTATTTCAGTGAATATTATTCAAAGGAATAATATAATTATATACGAAGCTTCCTCTATTTTTGTAGAAAATAATATGCACTGTATAATTTTGAATATTCATAATTAAAATTTAATAAAAATTGCAAGTATAAATTTGTAATTTAGTATTCATGTATTGAAAGTTTTAACAATTTTTAATGAATTTTTTAATGAATATAAATAAAAAATGAATCCATTGTAATGAAGGAACAAGGAACAGCAAAATGTAATTGACCTTTGTGGGCACAGTAAATTCCTCCTTTCTTGATAATCTCTACTTTCAACTCTGTGAATTAGAGAAAGGGAAATGATTTATGTGGAAAAAACTGTGAGATGCAAAAACATGTAATAATGTTATCATTAAATTATTGTCGCATAATTATTTGTTATTCTTTTACATAACATTCTATTCGCAATTGTAATAATTAGTATACATATTTTATGTTACGTAATTAAAAATGCAAATTAATTATTAAATATTTCTAAATAGAAATTTCAAAAAAGAAAATTATTGTTATACTGATATTGCTAAATTTATATTATCATTTGTTTATATTATCTAACAGCTAAGAAATTTAGATTCAATCAAATTGAGATTTAATCAAATCACAATTCCAATTGTTAATAAAAAATAATTTTACGCTAAATTCTTTTTAAAATCATTACATTTTTCCCTTTCTTTCTCTCTTTATCTCTTTTATTTCCAATTAAAAAGATTATTAAAAAGATTACATGAAGAATTTAATTTAAATTAATTTTTTGTCAAAATTTATCAAATTTATGAATGCATCAATTTTTAGTAAGTTAGCATTTTGTGTTTTTATTTATATATAATTTTTATTGTTACACAGTGTATATTTATTCAAAATCATTATTCCAAAAGCGATCGATAACAATTCAGAATGCAATCAGCAGAGACTACCGGTTGAATCCTTGTAAGGGTGACGTCAATTAAACCGCATTGCACGCATGACTCGATATCTCGAATCCAAGAGACAACACATAGAAGATTCCCTTGAGCTTCAAGTTCAGGGCGTGCGTCTGCCGATGTTATAGCCTAGGTTGGCTATACGAGAGACGTTTGCATCATCGAGTCTTCATCACGAAGGAATTACGGACACGGCTACGAGCAAGTCAGTTGCATCACTGAGAATCGTTGCACCTCGGGAGCCGTCCTCGGATCGGGCAAGATCACGGATCGTCCTCGAGACATGAGCGCGCAACCTCCTCGATTCTTCCGCACTTCATTCAACATTTTCTCTGAGTCATGACATTCGTGTGAATCGTAATTCCACGTGCTTATATAGAGATTAAAGTATTGCAAATACACAAAATTAGAAATATGTTTACAATACCAATCGATTTTAACTTTGATTTTTTATAAAGTAAATTTAGACACAACGCGCGTAATATTGAACAGAATTCTTTACTTTAATAAATTATTTTTTACAATTTTAATTAAAACTTCTCTAAATTTTGTTGTGTTTCTCTAAATTTTAATTATCTTCTTATTCGTGGCTTAATCCTTTCTAGATGAAAGATCTCATTTGGAGTCATCCCTTTTAGTTTTTAAATTACTCGTTCAAGTTTTATGAATCTTAACCTGTGGGATAATTTGATAATTTTATTCTTTATTCAAGTGAATTTGAGATAGAAAATAAGAAAAACAAATTTTAAATAATGAATCCAAAAAGGCGAACAGGATTTTTCTCTTAAAAGAATAATCCGATTATCGTAAAACTCTATTTTAAGAAATTTTTATTTTAAGAAATTGCAAAATAACATTAAGTTTTTCCTGTTTTTCTGTTTTGTTTAAAATTCATCTATACTACCCAAATAATTAGTATTATGTCCAAAGTAATTTTCAAACTCTGATTATAAACCTTGTGACATTATTAAATGCTATTTTATTGATGATTACTCTATTTTCGATATTTTCTCGTTAAATTCAATTTCAGTGTAATATCAAGAATTTCCTAAAATCGAATGTCACGATAATTTAAATAAAGTATTTCTGTAAAATCAGAATTCTGAAACCAGAATTAAACTTAGCGATCCCGATAAATTCTATTATAAGACAAAAACTTCTTTGAATAGAAAGTTTCTTTGTTAGAAAGTTCCATTCTCAAAGGATTAATGAAATTGGAAAAACTTATACATGTTATATAATTAGAATAAAATTAGAATAAAAATTGTATATATATATATATATATATATATATATATATATATATATCTAGTCTACCTACTTATTTTATTTATAAGTAATTACTATTAATTTATATATAATTTAATATATAATATACATATATAAATACAGTTATATATCGTATA
>NW_012130071.1:5823119-5844201 GCF_000143395.1 Atta cephalotes
TACGATATATATAGTAAGTAATATACTATATATATATATAAATAATAATAATATATATATATATATATATATATATATATATATATATATATCTTTAAGNGTCCCAATTATTTTTATTATAAGATTAAGCTTAATTTTACATACAATTTTAAATATATTAAAAAATTGAACATATCTAAAAAATCAGTTTAATATAATCGTTATAAATTAAATACATTGTCCAGAATCTTTATTGTTAAAACTTCAAGCAATTATCTTCGCTTTCTTATTGATTTTTCTCACGAGCAATACTTCTTGCAATGTCAATTTTTTAAATTTAATAATATTTGTTTATTATATTAGCAAATATTTATAGCTAATTACAGTTATTGAGAGCTCATGATACTCGGTTTTATAGTAATACATCAGTTTAATTTCATTTTTTGCAACTTTTATTAAGAAATCTTTAATAATCAGTTTTTAATTACATTACGTAACATAAAATACCTGTGTATATTAATCACTGTAGGTAACCGCTACTAATTGCTAAACAGATTGTTACGAACATTATTATCCCGGCTTCATCAAACACAACAACGTAGCATAACTTTTCATTCAAATTATCATCGATTGAATCTCGATGAGTTGTGGCTTGCTGCCATGGGAAAATTAGAGGCAGGTAATCAATTAAAACGCACCGCCGGCTAATACGTGTCACCTATCTAACAATCGCAAAGTGTCAATATTTCGTAAAATACTCGCTCGCTTTACGTTCGCTTCACGCCGCTTAATGACTACCTGCACGTCGTGCGATATAAACCAAGCCGCTGGCATTGATCGCTAGATATTTCATAATCTGAGCGCAGGCCTGTTATTTTCCTTGCTCCTGTAGTAATTAGATTCCGCGACTGCTAATCGCCCATCCGAACCCGTTCGTTCCGGTAGGATGATGATCAGCCGAAAGAGAAACCGCTGATAAGTACCTGTTCATTTCTCGTACCTGTTTTTCGTGTAATTATTTGTCCTTTTTTTTGTTTTAAACGGCCGTTTTGAAACTTAAAGAGTATGTATGCACGATCAAAAAAGAGAATATAGTGTTTAATATAATTGTCATAAATCGCGACTGGATCGCGATCCTTACAAATCTAAATGTAACAATCTTTTAAAATTACAAAACAAAGTTAAGGATAAAACTTTTCACTCGAGCTAGAGATTTAAAGAGTATATCCTATATTGTCGAGAGACGACGATATGGCTCTGATAGATGAGTCGATCTCTCGTAATGGATTCCACGATTAAATTAATTCGTTTCCAATTAGATGATCCCCGGCGCTGCTCATGCGAAGGTAGGCAAAGCGTGGATCCCGTAGCGTGCAACATTTTAATTATGCGCCGATGCGTGGGACGAATTGCGCGTGACGCAACGGAGAAACTATACGCGATAAAAGTCGCGGCAATTTACCAGGTCGAACACAGAGGCTGCTGCCAATGCCGTCGCCGCCTTTATGGTTGTGCTTGATTGTTGCACGTTGTTGATTAATACAGAATCGAGACACGCATTCGCGCCATGTACGATCAGTTCTCCGTTAGCGATGATAATAAAGGCGAGATATGCGCGTTATCTTCTCGCTAATCGATCTGTTGCAATGATATCAACGCCATCGCTCCTAATTACGATCAAGATGGTAATAGTCTCTATTATTTTCCCGTTAATGTGTAAAACTGAAGCTTTCAACATTTTAAGTTTCGTACACGCAATGGTATAATACATTTCCAGACAAGAAAAAATAATCAAAATTTAAATAACATAAAAAATTAATTCATAATAAATATAAAACGTTACAAAAATACAAGATTGGTAAAAAAATACGTTTTAAAAATGTCTTAAATAGTTTGAAACATGTTTAATTGATAATTTTAATATGTTTTAAAATGTTTTTTAATACTGTTTAAAGCATATTTAAAACATTAAAAACATATTTAAGAAAAAACATAATGATTTAATCTAAAAAGAAAACATTAATCTTTGCCTGCAAAAATATAAATATTACATTATTTTTTCGAATGAAAAATGCACGAATTTCTGATAAGTATATTAAAACGATAATTATAATTATACAGTCGAAGTAATGTTGTGTGCAAGTAGCGTTTCATAAAGCTCTAATTCTCGCGAGAATATCTAATATATTATTTGAACAGGTAATGTTTTTTGTTTTTGTGCACATTTTGCAAATAGAACTATCGACAAAAATCACAAGATTTTTCCCGTTTTATATTTATTATTTTGTGCTATTTTCTCACAATGCAATTTTCGTCATAAAATTAATTTTTAAAGAGATCTATATACCAATACGATGTTGCTTGAGTTATTGCAAATTATGATTGTAATTATTGCTACATATGGAATGCAGCTTGTAAAGCGTTTGTGTCAGTTTATGATTGCATTAACCCCTTGGTTCAGTGAAAAAGATTAATCAACGCAGCTCGGCTAATTAAATCCTCTTGGAAACATTTTCGGTGCGTAACAGGAAGCTTTTTGGTAGTAAAACGGGATTTAATATACTGTACTGAAAATTGCATGTTATAAACGAGATTTCGAGCATGCGAAGCTGTATCTTAATTAGATTTAAACATCCTTGGGAAAGTTCTTTAATTACAGAATAGCAAGTAACATTCACGCGGAAGCAAATCGAATGCCTGAAATTTTCCGAAATGTGAGCACATTATAATGTCTTATTTAAAATTAAAATTCACCTTTAATAAATAATCTTCGTTTATTTCTGCATTTTCTAATTTTATCACTATTTTTTTTAACTTATTAGAAGATTATAACAAAAAAATAGATATAGAAGATTTTTTTATGCGAAGTCTCGCATATCTAAGATTTCCGCATTTTTAATTTATATTTATTATGAATATCTCTTTTAATATTTTTAGAACAACTTCAAATTTTGATGCTTTTCCTATTTATTAAAATAACGCAGACATTTCTTCGTCAAAATAAGCGAATATCTTGAGAGATGCTCTACTTGAACCACATTTGCATAACAACACATACGATGAGTGGGTTCTCACTGATATTCATTTATAAACCAGCAATATGTATATCTATGCTATTATAGAACCGTGCGTGTAAACCACGGAGAAAGTTCAGCGTGCGGCTGCCGAACCATAATGCAATTGATGTTAATGCGCACTAAAAATGGATCGTGTTTATTAACGCTGCCTCCTTGCGGATACACTGCTACATACTTGTCCGGATCTATTGGAATGAAGGAACCGCCGCGGATGAATGAATCAGATACCGGCAGAAAATAACGCCCCAGCGTTAATGCGAATTTGTCGGAAACGAATGATAATTTTATCTCTGATCGATGCAGTGGATTGGCCGCGGAGCCTTTGATTTGACCACACGATAGATGAAATTGTTAAACAACAAGAAGGAAATTAAAGTTCCGTTTATTTCGTGTTTTGTAAATGAGTATGCGTGTGTTTTGCACGACTATTTACCGTTTGAAAGTGCATGCTGCCTTTTCGCTATAATCACTTTTGAAGTCGCGGGTGTCCATTTGGAATAACGAGAGAGAAAGTTGGATGACACAAAATTAGATATAAACCCTGCGCTAAATGTAAATCCTCGTAAATTAACAGTATCGAGAGTCGTGTATTACTTAGATTAGATATACGAACCATAATTTTTAGTTGTGCCTTATAAAATTGTAATATAATGATAGTAAAACGTGAAAGTACTCGAGAATTGAACTAAATTACATTGTGAATTAATTACGCAGATATTATTGTAAGAACAATCGTAGCCACATGAATGTGTCTTTTTGTATCTTTGGAGAGTTTACATAGCCAACATAGTGCGATGCAAAAATAATAACTGCATCTAAACTTACGTATTAAATCTTTTTACATGCCTCATTATATGCCTCTTATTATATTCGCTCTGAACGTACACAAACACACACACACACACACACACACACACACACACACACACACACACACACACACACACACACACACACACCCATGCAACAATATAAATATAAATAATTATTGTGAAAATTATTATGAGTTAAATGTTTTATAAATCTATTAAAGTAAAGAACATAATATACGTTTTGCTAGAAGATATGTATAATGTTTTGATGTATAGCAATTTTTAGATAATTTAATTATCATTAATTATTTATTTTAAGAATCATATTCCGTAATATTTGGTTTACATAATATTTGGTTTCTTTTTTTACTCGTATATTTTTACGATACTTGCAATACTTGCTGCAAATTTAGTTTTTATTATGTCTTTTATATTGCTGCAAATATGAGTCATTAATATTGTACAGGTAAAATTGATCTTTATTTATTTAAGTGAAATTAAGCATTATAAACTTTCGTGGTTTTAATTGAGGCAGCTTTATAAACATATATGCATCCGTTTCTTTTTCTTTTTCTTTGAAACCAGACTCAAAACAGAAATTCGTACTTGCTTGAGAAAACCATATATCCGTCATATTACAATTACAAAGAAATAAAGAGCATGTTACGATGTGATATTTTTAATGACAATTTTCACACGGTAGTAACTATGGTTTTATACGTAATCATGCACAATATATTTTCTCGGCATCGTGCCGTTTCATGGTTCGGAACCATTCAACAGCTGGCATACAAGATCCATTAATCTTGCGTGATCTGCCCGATTCTAATTGATCAAGAACATTGATGTAACTTTAAAACGTTTGTAAGCTTGCCGGAAAAAGACGACAATTTATCATCGAGTAATAGATTCCATTATTATCTCTTCACGCTAATTTGATTTTATGCGCAACATGTGTCCTATTGTAATGTACGAAAATGAATTAACAATTTTAATTTGAAAATCAAGAGCACAAAAATTTATTTTTGCAAGTTTCTGGGGCTTCCATGATGAAAATTTTTCTCAAAATTTTTCATATAATTTTTCAGAATTTCTATATAACTTTTCAAAATTTCTGTATAATTTTATAACTTTTTCATTTTTTTATACAAATTGAAACGTTTCTCAGAAAATCTACAGAGAGAGCAAAAAGTATTCGTACAAGAAAATTTGTTATAAAAAATATTTGTAGAAAATAAATATTAATTAGCAATTTTATACAATAAATACATTCTGTTCTAACAAACAAGCTTCGCATATATTCCTGATTTACAATTCCTGATGTACGAATATTTTTTGAGCATTCAAATAGTATAATTTTTAATTTTCGCTTATTTTTCGGCTGATATAACTTTGTATAATTAATATATATCATTTTGGAATATATAATTATAAGAAACATACAGTTTATTTTATTCTTTACGAATAAATTGTTAATTATCCAACAAGAAATGATCGTTAATTAAACGTCGAATCGAATTGTTAAAATCATCAAATGTTAAAATCATCAATCAAAAAATCAATTTATATCGATACAACATTAATTTGATGACTCATTTCTCGTTCGATAATATTTACTTTTTAAAAATAAAGTTTTTTAAAAAAATATTTTCTCTGTACGAACACTTTTTATACTCACTGTATATCTTTTTTCAGAATTTTTCATATATGTTAATTATGAAATATCGTAAGATTTTTAAAATTTTTTATAAGTATAATTTCTGATAAAATGTAAATAAAATCTAAAAAATTAAAAAATATTTTTATGAAATGAGAAATCTCAGAATATTTCAGATGTACAAGTAATTCACATGTACGAAAAATTCTGAGAGAAGATATAAACTTTCTGAATATTTCTAAGTAATTTTGAAAAATGTTCCAATTTGTATAAAAATTATAAGAAAAATTTTCATCAGGATTACTCTGTATATAATGATATAATACATTTTACATAAATTAAAATCAAATCACAAATAAATAGATTTATTTATAAAATTTTATGTTAGAAATATATTTATTACCTTTGATTTTAATTTACGTAAAATATATTGTATTGTTATATTCAGGATCCAGAAATTTACAGATTAAAGTATAAATACATCAAAAAAGTTCGCGAAAGTAAAGTTAAAAAATTATTTGTTTTTCTTTTCGTGAAAAATAATTTTTGACATAATTATAGTTAAGTGATCGCATGTGTAGCAACTCATGGACAGACGTTTAACCGTAAATAGTAGTTGGCTAGTTTTAAATTACACTTTAAAAACTACTGCTCAGAATGAAAAATGATAAAATTTTTTAACTCATTCTTTTTCGCAAATTTTCTTTTTGTTATTTCAATTCACAAATTTCAGGATATCCTGTACATGCATGTATTTTTTATATGTTAAATGATTATAATCTGAAAAAAGAAAATTGTAAATCATGTTTTAAAATACTTGTGGAAGAAACGCATGTTTTGCAATTTTGTTGATTATTCGTATTACTATGCAATCGATTAGTCTAAGTTTAAATAGTATTTTTTAATAAATATGTAATGAGAAATAAATGCATAATAAAATCTTGACTATAAAAAAGGACAAAGTTGAAAGATTTATGAAAGTCTTCTTCTGCATATATTTTAAATAATTATTAACGTATCTTAAATTTATTGATTTGTTTTATTATAAAATTTACGTAGATTTTATGTTCAGATAAGAAAAAAATCGATAAATCGTTAGCATATATTATATAGTTTATTACAGCCTGATAACAGAAATTTAAATGCAAAATAATAAATTCCACGTGTCATGTTAATTTATCATATCTATCGGTGGTATTAATATAAATTAATATCAGGACCGATCTCTCTATATGCAAAACAGCACAAAATGAATATATTCAAATCTAGTTCTAATCGCGCATGCAATTAGTATAACTTGTACAGATATTTAATACAATAATATATTTAATCTGCTTAGTTATTTTCAACCTAAACAGAATGTTCCAGTTTCGACATTTTGATTAATTATTTAAATAAATAATACAATTGTTTAGTTTTGTTAAAATATGTAACATGTAAATTCGTGGAACTTTTTATTGTGTTGTATAAATTTTATTCTATGATTTTTTACTTATAATTTCTTATATATTAGATATACATTTCTTTTTTAATATATACTTTTTTAATAGACAATTATTTGAACAAATAAACATTACTTAAAGTTCTAATGTAATGAAATTTTAATATGACAATCATGATTTAATGCAATAAATAATTTATTTACAACTAACCAATTTATTTTTCGTTTTTATGTCTTTAAGAACATCTTATATCTTCATTGATGTAATTAATCATGCGTACAAAAAATAGAAAAAATAGAAAAAAATAGAAAAAAAATAGAAAAAATAGAAGCACGTGCTCGTAAATATATTTTATATGACGCATACGATATCATTGCAACCATAGGATGGTAGATTGTAGAAAAAGTAAATTATGTCTAAAGAAAACATTAATAATATTTGTAACTATCTAGCTGTAAGAGAAGTAAACGATGTTCACGCGAAAATGGCTCATTAAATTCATGCGATAAAATAATCGCAACGCAACGTTTCTGTGTTCAAATGTATCGGCGTCATCGGCGATTTTATTTATGTGGACTCGGCTAGGCTCGGCTGTAAACAAAACTCGCCGTTCTGAGAATTTGTCTTATCCCGCAGTAATTTTATGTTTTTCCGAAACAGTTTTCCGCCGAATATTATTTTCTCCGTCGCAAGAGCAGGTCTAAAATTTTCCGCGCTGTATATAAAGCAAGATGGAATTCGTCGACGATCACGAAATGCGACAAGTCGATAATCTAGTAAATATTACAACATAATTGTTTAATAATTAATTGTTTAATAATTAATATGTGTAGTTGTAAATGTAATATTCTTACAATATTTTATGTTCAATGTACTGTACATGACTCACGTAGTATGAACTCGGACCTATGACGTAGTTGATGGTGACGCCACAAAGCCGACAGCGTTGAGATCGCGCCTTTTTGTGTTCATTTGTAGTGAATGCTTATTACCTAATTGTTTGAGACATTTTCCGCATTTTCATCGCAATCGAGCCTCGTGAGAGTCGAAGGAGGAAGAGCCGATCGCTGCGTTAATATTATTTTGCGTTTCGCTCAATCATCGTTACGGTAAAAAATTGTGCAGGTTATGAAGGAACATTCCTTGTTTTATTATACCAATTAAGATCTTAAAGGTACGATACTAAAAAATATTTTTGAATTTATTGCTGTTATTTTATGCCCACTATGGCCAATACTTCTTAAGTTATTGAGAATCACTTTCGCAGTGAAATTTCGATAAGCGTGTGGAATTAGGAATATCGAGAACACAATAACAATCGAAGTATTTTGTAGATACAATTTATTATGTACAATTGGTGCGACAGTTTCTTTGAATTGTTTCGCGATTTACAGGCATATTGCTTGCTTGACATATGGCATCTTATAAATTGATTACCTTGGCAAAAATAAAAATCGGAGTATAAATCGTGTAAGACCTGGTTTTTCATTATCTGGTTTATTTATAGTTTAGAAATTTAACCTCACTTTATTAACTTGGTATAATGTAAAACTCGTTTTTTTTAGCTATGATTAATTACTAAACTGATTATTTTGTTGATATTTACAGAAAAAATAATTTTTCATTATTATCAGGTTAAATCTAACTTAATCAGAAAATGCAAAATCGAGCTAAATTAAGTCAAATATAAGAGGAGAATGACAGAATAAGTTTAAACGAAGCTTCTAATTGTAAAAGGTAAATTTAGATGAAATGTAACAAAAGTATTTACGTCTCAATTTTTGCTTTCTAAAAAGTTTCGTTTATACTTTTATTATTCTCCCCTTATACTCGACTTATATTCCAATTTTTATTTTTGTCAGGCACAGGTTATTGAAATGTGTGTGTGTGTGTAGCATTTACGTATATAATAATTAAGTAACAGTATTTATACGTAATAATTGGTAATATTTGTTGTATATGTATCACTAATTTTTATTTGTCATAATTGGCAATTATTTTTTTTATTAGATGCAATCACTGTCGGATAAATTGTTGTAGATTAACAACAAAATTTTACAAACAACTTTAGTTAATATTGTGATTATTACTTTAGATTATGTGCTTTGAGTGGTAATAATTGGCTGTGACTGCAATATATACTCTACAACAGCTGTAATTACTTTATCTTTTGTGAATTAAAAATACGAAATAACTAATTTAATACTAATGGTTATGTTTGTAATATTAGATGTATAAGTTTGGAAAATGGGACAATGATTGGCAATGATCATATATAAATTATTCTTTATTTGTTGTTAGCCACTATTGTTGCTTATGATTATTCTACAAATTAAAATGCAAAGTAGTTGATTTTTAAGATTTTTGTCTTTACTGTCGCGTATGCAAGACCTGCATGTATTTATATGCTATTATATGATACACCATAATGATTGGTAATATTCATAATCAATAATTTTTTCATTAATTATATATATGTATATATATATATATAAATATAAAAATCATTATAATTTAGAAAATTAAATTTTTATGAGTGAGTGATTTGTGAAGTTTAAATAAATTCATTGTCAACAAAGCAGCTGGCAGAATCACAGCAGCGTAGTTATCAGTCATTAAATTCAACTATTAAATTTGTTTATGATGTAATAATTTATTAACATTAATTTCACTCGCGTATTTTAATTGAATTATTCTTGTTGTATTTTCGTAATATAATAAATATCGTATTTTAATAAATTAAAATTAATATTATTGGTACTAAGATTGAATTTTAAATAATATATATAAAATAACAAGAATATACGAAAATTAATATTTAAAATATTTTTTAATTGACTGTATCATATAAAAATTGATTGTATTTATTGAAGAACTTTGAAAATAATAATTATTAATAAATAATTATAAATTGTTAATAGATGCAGCTAAAAATGCAGCTAAAAATGTGATGGAGGATATGATGAGCAGAGGTCCTCTATCATCAGGGATGTCATCGTAGTGGTGAGTGATATCTACTGTATTTATGTCTACAATTACAATGATCTGATAATTGTTATCTTAGAAATTTTCAATTGTAAAATCTGTATTCTTTCAAAAATTATAAAAAGTTTAAAGATTGTAAGTTCACTTAGTAAAAACAGAATTAAATTTTTTTTAATAAAAAGATTTAAAGATAAAAGCTACATGAATACAATTAATACTTTTTCTTGAATATCTATGTATATTTTAGCTTTATTTTTTTAACTTAATATGTAATTTATTAATATTAGTAACATTAACACTTTATTTTTTTTACTTATACTTTTAAAATTGTATAAGCATAGTAGATTTAATTTATTTTTATAAATTCATTTGTGTCTGTTTTTTTCAATAATTTCCACGTCTTTTTCTTTTCAAATTTATCCAATAAAATTTCATTTAATAAACATTTAAATAAAAACACATGATATATGTGTATTTTTAATTGAGATCATGAATCAAAAATTTTTTTATTTTGAGAAATAGATTGCAATTATGTCACACAAATAAAATCGTTAGTTTTAATTATTATTGTCCTATTATATTATTGTCTTAACTGCATTAATTAACGCAATTATATTATAGATGGAATTTATTTCACAATTTGTGAAACGTTCTGATGTAGCAATAATCATCTTTTATCTAATGTTCAGTGACATGATTCAATTGAACTAACAATAAATAGAAAGAGAGAAACAATTCATGCTTAATTATAAACTATTTGTCAACTATTAAAGATATTAAGATTGATATTAATTTAGAAAAGAAAAGGCTTTCAAGATGTAGCATGAAATGAACGCTACATCATCAATATCATCAATATACATATGTATATGCAATATAAATCAATATATATATATATATATATATATATATATGCAATATACATATGTATATTGCAATATATAGTTTTATATAAGCGTTAAGTCAATGGTATAAGTACAACGACATTCGAAAAATGAAATCGTAAAACGGATAAATTTTACCGTGTCATTACTAAACCGTAGATATTCTTAATTTCGCTTTTTTCTAATTGTCCATATAATTCCTCACGAATTATAACAATTATTTTGCTATAATATATAAATATTATCTATGAATAGTAATATATATATATATTGTGTATTTATGTAATTATTAATGTCTAGCTGTCCTCTCCCCCAAAAAAATTTTTGCGTTCATTTCATTTAGCTAAAAAATTTTTTGTGGGAAGCTGAGTAGGCTCAATAAGCCCTTCACATATTAATTGCAATCAATTTGGAAAATCAACTACATATGATTTATGCGCTTTCATATTCACATAGTTTCGATTTTTGCGCTACAATCTTTAAGGCCCTTCCCTCTTGAAGTAAACAATCATATTTATCCATAAATCGTTTAATATTGTAAAACGCTATCTAACAATGTAAAATATTTGATTTATGCACTACTATTTTCAAGCAATTTTGAGTTGCAATTCTTAAGGAACTTTCCTTTTAGAGCAAACAGCCATATTCATCTCATTTAAAATTGCAAACTATACTATCTAACTATGCAAAATGTTTTCGATTTATGCAATATTATTTCCAAGTAATTTCGATTTTTAATGCAGCGCAAAATTTGAAACTATAGAAGCACATAAATAGCGTCTAAATCCTGTGTATTTGATTTTTCAAATCGTTGTTATTAACACATGAAGGGCTGACTGACAGCCTACTCAGCCACCCACAAAAATTTTTTTTTTTTAGCTAAACAAAATGAATGCAAAATTTTTCTTTGTGGATTTTGAGAGCTCATAAATAGCGCATTATTATACAATTTATTAAGATTTAGTTAAGTGGAGGGGCCAGCTAGATAGACGTCAATTATTATACATGATTGATATATAGAAAATACATTTATTTATTCGAAACTTGAAATCGTTACGTAAAGTTTTATTGTGCTGAGGCGTTATTCAGCAAGTGTTGTGATTTCAAAGTATTTAATTTATTCAATGAATGTGAAATTAATTTATTTAATGTGACATACTATTGGAATTTTTTTATTTTTAAATATTCGTAATTGTAGACACTATTAATTGGGTGCATAGGAATTTTTAATTCATGTAATGTAATAATAATTGCGTTATTTTTGATAAAAAAATATACAATATTTTATAATTACTTGAAATACGTGCATGTGATATGCTAAAACTTTTAAAGTTCAAAATTTAAAATTATCTAAAGAATAATTGCTTCTGTTTTCATTCATTGATTTATGAAAATATTAATAGTGTTACAATAGTAATAAAATTAATTGAGTATGTTAATTGGACAAAATTATAAATCGCGGAACATCACAAGAACATTTAACAGCAAGTTAATTTTCGCAAATTTTGTAATGCATATATAAGTGATATCTTAATTGTACTGTATGAAAAGCACAAAACTTACATATGTTTATATATGATTGAATTCTAAATTAAAAACATAAGAAACGCGAAAGTTAAATTCTAACTTAGCGGATTAAGTTTAATGTGCGAATGATCGCATGTTGGTTTTTCACAAACGGATATCGAATATCGCGTTATGTCTGGTGAGTAATCCTTTCTCCCGCAACCTTTAATTTTGTATTTAATTCCGGGTGAGTCTGAAATAATCCTAAGCATTTCGACGTATTCATGTGTGTCATGTCACGCTGTCATTAATGTGTCCTTTTTTTCACTCAGTTATTTTTTAACAGGATATAAACTTGCGAAAGAGAACAAAGTATGACACGAAGCAAAGCATTTCTTCACTTTAATAAATGGCAATCTCTGAGATCTACACGCAATATATCAATATTAAAATATTTGTAGCTATATATAACAAGTAGTTATGGTGTAGAATTTTTTATATGCATATCTTGAAGAATGTTATCGCATTACATTTACATTTTTAATTATAACTGTATACATTTATATTTTTAATTAAAAATATAAATACAATGTGATGACAATATTCTTTTGTATGTGTATTAAAAGATATAAAAATATTATATTATTTCTAAAAGACAGAGAACAGACAGAGAACAGATTTATAAATATTGTGTAAAAAAGAATAATAACGTGCAATATTATCTGCAGAAGTATGTATGTCACATTAAATAAATTATCTTTATTATAGAACATATCTTTTTAATAATCTCTCATTTCATCTTTAATTGAAGGCATAATCTCGACATTACTCGCTTGTACAATGTTCAAATTATCCGTCACAGCTTGATTTCTATTCGCCAGTGAATCTGATTTCAAGTAGCGAGCGGGACCAGTCAGTCCAGTTTAATCGTGAATCACATTTAAGAGTGGTCATTCGACCGGTTAGACGCAGCGATCCGTCTGTAGCATGCTCCGTTGATCCGATGGTATGGTGAAAGGAGTTTGTGCAGCTTTTAACGCCCGCGCGTTCCAACGAATTTGCCCGCGATCTAGCATTATATGCTGATAGGCATTCGGTAGTGTAACACAGGATTGACCGTACAAAATACACAACTAGCAAAATGCATCATTAAACTTTCAATTAACTCTTTTAATTAAGTAAGTGCGTTGGGCGTTGCAATGCCTTATAAAAACCTGAAGTTAAAGAGACAAATAAGATCCGGAGAATTTATCTTATTTATTTATAGATCTTCATGTGTATTATTAACGAATAATATGACAAAATAAGAGTCATTTCAGAATTACATTTTTATTTTAATAAATAGTGAGTTTCTCTTCGTCAGGAAGTACTATAGTAGTACTATATAATTTCTCCGAAATTATTGATACAAAAATGTTTTAAATAAAAGTCGAAAGTTTCGAGGGATATTTTGGTCCTATTGTTTATTTTTTTTTAGACGGAAGTACTATAAGGATATGAAAGGCACCATTTTGTAAGAATAGAATTTTTTTCACATAATATGATTTCTTTAATTATTTTGCAAAAGTACTATTGTAGAGATATCAAAAAATTAATAGAAAACTTTTAAAAATCTTTTAAAAATCACATTGTGTTTTCTTTACTAACTCATCAGTTATGCATACAAATATTAAGGTATAGTTACGATTAATATTAAGGTATAAAAAAATAAATAGTTTATATATTTTATATTTTATGTCAAAATTTACCAGAATAATGTAAATGACGGTTATAAACTATTGAATTTCTGATATCTTTACTTTAGTATTTTTATATACAGAATAATTAGAAAAATTAGAAATAAATGAAAGCATCATATAATTTCATTTAAAAAAGTGAAGGTGGACTTTCTTTTTGATGCTATCTAGAAAAGAAACATAATCAAAATTGATTCCTTCAACGTTATTCCACTTTCATCTTAAATAATTTTTTGTATCAATAATTTCAGAAAAAAATGATTAAATTGATTAAAATAAGGCACAATGTATAGCGGATACATTTTGTTGTGATAAGAATGTTCTGCATGAACGAAGCGCAATCAAACTTTTATTAATTTATAATAAATATATATATATGGCAATAGTGGATTGCCGATTTTGTTCGCGTAGTCCAGCCTCTATAGCAGATATATTTTGTAATACTAAGAATGACAATACTAAGAATGACAATCAATTACATCAAATATTAATTTATAAATAAATGTACATGAGAAGAGTGAGTTGTCGACTTTGATTCAACAAATCACAGTTCAATCTTCATTGACATAATAACTAGGACTCTCTACGGCCCTGAGGAATACCTTATGTCGGTTACCATCAGTGAATGCCGTTTTCGAAGGACACGCTTGATTACAGCCGGTGTAGATATGCCTTATAGATGTTGTTACATACTGAATATCCGTTACCGCGGAGTAAACGCCACGTCGCGCAAGTCATCGGCTGGAAAGCGCCCCGGGTACAGATCACCTAGAGTGATTCCTCAGCAGGCTCGTGCGAACCGAGGTCTGGACTTTCACGGATAGCGTACGCGCAGACCGGTGCACGTGCTGGGCGCATATAGTTTTCCTTTCTAATACGTCAGTTAACATTAGAGTTTACGATCCCGGAATTTAGTTTTCCGTACGGGACTTGATCGCATCATGAGAAGGATATGAGTTTTCTTCTTTCTTTTCTTTAATACGATTAGTTCTATCATAGAAACTGTATGTTCACTTGTACGCAAGATCTATGATATAACCAACAGTTTTTTTCTTAAATTGCTTTCATTACAGTGAAATTTATGTAAAATATATTGAATATATTAAAAAAAAATATTGTGAGGAAATTGCAAACATGCGTAAATAAATGCGAAAAATATTATTGCAGTATATTAGAGTAGTGATAACTTCTTGTTTCTTCTGCGTCCAATAATAGGTCGACGTACGTTTAGTGTACTATAACATGTGATCGCATGGAATTCCCATGCCGTTTAAGATAAATATCATTACACGTTTTCGATGATTTGATAAAGGGGAATTGCAAATATCTAATGAAAAAATTAAATAAAGTTGACGATTATTTATTAATTCTAGAATTCTTTATTAAAAAAATATTAGTTTTAAACTACAACTACTACTTAACATTTATATATTATTAATCTAAACTGTAATTTTTAATCAAAAATTAAATTGATTTGGCATTGTCGAAAATAAAATATTTTTTTATTATGCAAAATATATAAGATGCACAATATTTTTTATACAATAACAATTTTATGTTAATAAAAAACGAAATTTTAGAGAATTGCCACACAATTTATTCCTTGGAAATGAGTGAACATAAGTCTTAAAGTAATCAAAGATATATCAAGTTTTTTTTTATACAAAAGAATATATATTTATATTTTATTTATTAATAAATATGTTACTACAGTTTTTTTATTATACCGCAAAAATATTTTTATTCTAGAAATTTCACATCACTTGAAAGTTAATGATATATTAAACATGATTAGCGGATCTTTCTTTTCTATGTAAATTTACTTTCTTATTGTGAACGCATATATTGCGAACGCATTATGAATTCGTGCAATCTTTATCCGGATCTGCAATCTTTATCCGGTTCAGCCTTACTATTACTTCCCAAATCTAAGAAAGCGTTTAATTATAACATCAAGATATAATTAAATAAATGAGATGATACTTTATAAAATATTTACGGCAAAATAAAATAACATGAAAATTTATTTAAACTCATTTATTCGAATTATTAAAAAATTAAAAATTTTTATTATAAGGAAAGTCATAAGATAACTTATATTAATTATTTCTAAATTATTAAAATATGACTAATATACATAATAAGTTAATAAAAATTAAAAAACACAAATTAAGAAACACACTTAACTAGTCAGTTCTATGATGAATTATTTTTTGGCATCTTATAACTTTCTGTACGTACTACACTCGCGTATGCATTATCGGTCTAACTACAGTGGCGATTTAGTAACATTGCAGATCGATTGGAATCAGATTTGGAATTATTTATGGTTCGCTTGTTTATGTAGAATACGATCGTATCCGTCGATAACTTTTACTTTCGCGAATGCAGAGAACGCTGTCATTGCATGCTAATTCGTGCGTGGCAAACTCGCGAAACGCAAGTAGTTCTGTGCCGTTTCGTGTTATATTATAAATAATTTGTCTATCAGAAAAAAAATTTTACCTGTGCCTAACATACATTTATAACCGGATATTTAATCGTCATTTTTGTCAAATATCTAATTATTGTTGCAGTTTTTTAATTGTATTTTATTTAGTAATTTATTCTATAATCTATAACACGCGTATAATTGTGTGAAGTTGTCTTACTTGGTGGAAACTTAAATATTTCTGAGATTACTTTCAATAATTCTACAATTCTATATAGAAAACAAATAGTTATGGCCATTAAAACCGAGAAACCGCGAAAATTTAAAACGCAAATTCACACAACGCTAACTTTGTCTAAAGAAAATTTCAGCCACAGTTTCTTATAGAATTTGAAAAGATACATAGTTCTACAGACAGTATTCTGATGCCTAATATTGTTATTTGATTTTTAAATAATTTTTTTTCTTAAAAAATGATCTTTACGGGAACGAAGATAAGATGCTGTCTGATTTTCAAGAGTTCTATTAGTTTAATGATATTTTCCGTATAGTTCTGAACGTATTCTAACATTCAGAAAGCTCTACACTTTCTGAAGAGTTCTGATCATTCATTTTAACTATAAGAATATTAATTTTTTGAACAATTTTTATTACTTGAAAAAAACGCATTTCAACATGATGACATTAGCCGATGTGAGACATTAGCCGATTTCCAACAGTTCTGCGAGTATCTCTGGTACCTACTTATCGTGTATATAATTCTGAATGTATCGTAACGCTTTCTGAATAATTCTGATGATATAAATTATTTGTTAATTGTTTAAAAAATAGTGGCTGTATTTTGACTTTTCTGTTAGCTGTCACAGCGACTGTACAGTTAGCAGTATAGCCAAAATAACTGTGGCTATATATTGGTTGTAACAGCTATCAGCGCAGCCAAATAACTGTGGCTATATATTGGCTGTAATAGCATCTGTACAACTATCGTCGCAGCCAAATAGCTATGGCTGCATTTTGGCTGTCACAGCATCTGTACAGCTACCATCGCAGCCAAAATAGCTGTGGCTGCATTTTTACTTTGGTTACATTTAGACAGAAAAAAGAATTATAACAAACGCCTTATTTCAGAATTAATTTTTATTGATAAACGGACTAAATGTACGGGAGGACACAGAATTTTCAGATCCATTATATTAAGATCTATTTAAAAAAAATTTGATATTTCCATGTTTTATTTCTTTCATTTATTGTATAAAATGTATATATGTATTATATTTATTTATTTACTCTCATCATATTACCTATGACCAATGATAATCGTTTATGACCTCTTTCGCATGTTCTCTGAATATCTTAGTGCTAACATCTTATCTCACAGATTATTGTTAACATTATTATATAAGTTTCTTGTTTTAAATTGATTGATTTATAATTTAATAACTTATTTGAGACCTTTATTAAATTACAGATAATTTAAAATATATTTTATTAGATACGACAGACAGCATTATAATCATATTATGAATATATGTCAACGATATTCCAATTTGACTGTATCGCGTCCTTTGATATTAAATTATATGTTACGGATTTTTGTTATCATTACACTGTGAGAAGGATCCAATCGAAAGGGTTGAAATATTTATAATCTGTCTTTCTCAAGAATCACATATGCGAACTTACATACGTCTTGTGTTAGTTCGCATTGGTTGATTTCACATTTATCATATTTATATTGGATTTATTCGTTGGAGCCTATACTAAGTCTATAATCGATAATAATTACACAGGTCCACAAAAAAAAGTGTTGGGATGGAGACCCAGCTATTCTTATGTATTTTGAGTGACTGAATACGAATCTGATATCAAAATAGAACTATCCAAGATAAATTTACAATCTAGAGCGAAAAAAATGATCCATTTTTTCCCATTTTTGATCCATTTTTCGGTCTAAATTGAAAATTTGGCCTGAATGGTCCTATTTTTATGTCAGATTCGTATTCAGCGATTCAAAATACATAAGAATAGCTGGATTTCCACTCCTAGCACAGGGTCCTTTTTTTTGTGGACCTGTGTTATTAGAGTTAAGGAATAATCACGTTTATCAATAAAATGTTTACATTTTATGAGAAATTTTTATTTCGTAATTAATTTTCTTAGGGAACTATTTTTTATAAAGTTAAATATAAAAAAATATTTTTTATTCTAGTAAAATATAAATAAAATATAAAATATATTTCTTGTAAAGATATAAGAAAAAAAATTGAGAATATAACTTAACATAATTCAAACGTATTGCACTTGTAGGTTGCGTCGTAAAATCCATGTAAGGATATAATGTAGTGATTATTTTTCGCGCCCATTGAATAGCGGTAATGTCGGGTTTTGAAGCACTATTGGAACGCGACAATTTCGAACAGCATGTGAAATGCGGTTGCCTTGGTTTCTCGCAATAACGTTTTATAAACAGCCGTAATTGAATATCAATCAATCGGCAGACATTTCCTTTCTACGGAATCTAAGCAATGTTTGGCCTTACATAGTTACCATGCGGGTGTTGACCATTTCTCACAACAACTTTATATATTCTCTATTGCTGCGAGAATACTAACTTCTATTACATTATATTATTATGTTATATAAAAAACTATTCTTCTTAGTAATTCTTAATGTTTCCTCCAGAGAAATGTCAAAACTGCCCTTTATTTTTGTGAATTTTATATGTTGAAAATTAACAAACAAAATAATAGTCACAGTTTTTATCTACTTATCTCGAAATTTAGGAAACAATCTCTCGAAAATGATTTTTTTTATTTTCAGCGAATATTTTTGAAACTACGAAGTATATGAAAAAATATTTATACAGAAGTTTTCTAGTATTTTATATTCTTAATAACGATGTGTTCACATTTTTTGAAAATTTTTTTTAATTTATTACCATCCTCAATGATTACTTTAATTTCTAAACCTTGAGATAAATAGATAAAAAAGATGTGGATCTATTTTTTTTATATTTTACAACATATCTAAAGTTCATTTGTGAGGGTCAATTTTTATGCAAAAAATTGTATTAAAATTAATTACGCTATGACTATTTCTACGTATTTAACATACTTTTTAATATTTATATGATATCTATATATAAGTATAAAGAATAATAAAATTTTTGTCTATTTCTATAACGTTGTTTTTGTTGTATAATCATACGTAATAATCTTTTATATTAAAATCATATGTTTGATTGATTTTTTGTAATGATTTTTATCTCGTATTATAGCTTTTATTTGCTAGCATTTCACAAAGACTTGTCGCGATGTAAGAAATTGGGTGTTACTTGGCGATTCCCTGACGGTCATGAGCCGAGTCGTAACAAGACGTTCTCTATCCATTCCAGCTCGGAAACCGCACCATAAAACATTTATGGGAAACGTGATCGGCTTAACTTCGAACGGGCATATGATCTTGTAATTTGTCCCATACATGGTATACAACTATTTTCCTTAGAAAGCGCCCAGAGAGATTTCGACTGCTGCACCAATTAACCGCGCGCGAATTTGTATTATGTTGGAAGGAACGAGTGGAAGCCCATACGCGGTTTTAATTGTGCGGTTTGTAGTATAGTTCTTTAACTGTCAGCTGATTGAAAGTACGATCGAGAAAGATTTACGATTGCTTTTTATCAATGAGACACAAGAAAATTGAATTGATTTATTTGATTAAATTTCCACAGAAAAGACATTGAATGAACATACGAATATTTTAATATCTTAATAATTTATAATATTATTGTATAAGAAATTATATCTGTTAGCTATCAAAATCAATTGAATGATTTATGATTTTGAAATTACTAGTTCAATGATTAATTGTCGACAATTAACGTTATGATAAATCATTACGCTGATCTATTATCGTTTGTATAAGATTCGTTGGCTTTATAATAATAATATTCAGCTGTATAGAAATGTCCGATTCTAATACCAGAAAGCGATTAAGATGGAATATGGGCGTGGTAGAAAATAATTATAACTTCCTCTTAATCTATCTCCAAAATGAATCTGATTTGTTTGATTAATACGATAATCATTTACGAATGATTCTAAAACGAATTTCAGTTTACAAAGAAATGCGGGCAAGGCCATAACGGAATGCAGCCAAGTAGTTTATAGTAGATTCTATTAGTTGGTATTGTGTAATTCACTGTAACTACCGGCTCCGCGACTGCGAATAGCTTCGAGAGGCAATGCATGCATAAACTGAACTATCATGTTTTATCACGAAACAGAATGTTAATTATATACTTTCCTTCGCGAAAATACTCTTTAGCAGCGTCAAACTCAATCGAATGTTCTTGTTAATAGATAGAGCCGCAATAATTATACATCATACAATTATATCATTTGAAAGATTGAAAGCAAAAATGATTGAATTAGAATTTTTTTTTATTATTATGCCACATTACGTCACTTATTTAATATTATTTAACATTATTTGTATGTAAATGTGTATTATACACACACACACACACACACACACACACACACACACACACACACACACACACACACACACA
>NW_012130071.1:5846923-5847660 GCF_000143395.1 Atta cephalotes
CCGTTTATCAAAATGCGTATAAGTGAATAAACCGTTAATATTTTTCATACGCAATAATCTAAATGGCGCCCGATGAAAAACAAGGGCGCGGCGAAAGCGAGGGGGGAGCGGCCCGGTGGTTGACTACGTCATCACTTCGGCATTCGCTCGGCGAGCGCAGAGGGAGACAGACGTGTAGTACGATCGCTCCGGGTGTCGCACATCAATTTATGAAAATTAAATATTCACGAACGCGAATTGACGATTAATTACATAAGGATGTTCAAATAGTAATGTTGCTCAAAACTAAGGTGTGTACTAAGAGTTATATCTCAATCTTTACTACTCTCTTTAATGATTTACATTCAAATAAATATGAATAATAAGTTATACATTCATTATATAAATGCAAACATTTTTTCAATTATAAAACATTTTGGATTAAATATAATAATGGGTATAAATAGAATTCATGTTATACATTTACAGAGATATATAAGTTAGAGATATCTAAGAGCGGTATATATATATTATAGTTCGTTCTTATTTCAAGACTGTCTTAAGTAATGTCTTAAGACACTAATACGGCCTTTTGATTCGTGATTTCTTAAAATTGTACTTAAGACGATCTTGAATATAAGTTCTGACACTATGAATACCGATCTAAGATATAGATGAGTTGTGTGCGTAATGAATTCAAGAAATAAAACGTAAATCGTAATAAAGCATCGTGTAATATCCATCGAAGAATATTAAAA
>NW_012130071.1:5849192-5864828 GCF_000143395.1 Atta cephalotes
CTATGAGTCAAGCTGGATGTTTATTCTAAATGTATATATTTCTGTGAAAATAAATAATATTTAAATATAACACACGTTTCGGCCCCTATTGGGTTATTTTCAATGTTCAAATAAAAACGTTATTCTAATCGATTTCTTACAATATAAATTTATATATATAAAATCATCCTTAAAATTTATATATATAATCATCCTTAAAATGCATTAATGAATATAATGTATAATAGTTCCTAAAACGTATTTTTTACGTAGTTAATTTATCGCTAGCAATAATTTATATGATAATTATTACGACAAGCATAAACAACTATGTAAGAAATGCGTTTTGGAGATTATATTACACATATTCATTAATGACGTCTATTAAGCTGACACAACTACTTCAGCACAATCGAATAAAAGTTGCACAGAAATTTAGTGTTTTTTTGTTGCTAATTTGTTGCTAATTAATTGCTCATTTTCCAATATTGTTACTCCATCCCCAACCTTCGAAAACCACTCCTAGCCACCCCGAGTCAGCACTCCACCTGTAAATTGTTAATTCTTGAAATATCTCAAATGATTACGATTCTCTGATTTTGTTGCTGTGTGATTTTGACGCCTATTGTATCTGATTATTTGTAGATAATTGTTTAACAGTACCATTTTTTCTATATGTTTTTACTCTATAACGAAAAACAATAAAATCTGAGAATCGTAATCAGTCGCAGAGCTATTTCGAGAAATTAACAATTTATAGATAGTATGTTGACTCAGGATGACTAAGGATGGTTTTCTAAGGTTTTCTAAGGTGGGGATGGAGCAACAATATCGGAAATTAATTAGCAATTAATTAGCAACAAATTAGCACAAAAAGAATATGCCGTATTTTAAAATTTTTTTTCTATTTTTTTGAATGGCTGTGCTAACTTTATTCTTATGTTAGCGCAGCCATTGTTTTTTCGGAATTGGCTGGAGAAATAAAATCAGGAATAGAGCAACAAAAAAGCACTATTTCTGTGCAACTTTTATTCGATTGTGCTGAAGTGGTTGTATCAGCTTAATAGACGTACAAACGCAAAATATACTAGTTATGTTATCTGATTTCTACCCCACAATTATTTCAATGAAATGTAATTGTATACAGCATTCTGTTTATTTGCGATTGATAATTGGTGTACGTGCATCATGCCAATCTCGGTCGATCACATTTTAGGCACTTGTACTTTCTCGCAGCGGGACTTGTTTCGTTGGCTAGATGTAATACGCGAAGGAGACTGCAAGTAATTGTGGCAAATCGTTCGTTCTAGCCTTCACCCACTTTCTCTTTCATAGGCTGAGTTTAAGTTAACAATCGGATCTAAATGTGTCGAGACGTAATATAACAACGACATCCGTGTTTCATTATTTACAATATATTATAAAAATACTTTGAATTTCAAAACATATTGTTCGTATTATATATAGAATTGACTCTTTGATTCTACACAGTATCGCTTACGGCATACCTTTTTTCATCTATAAATTTTAAGTTCTTTGTAATGTTTTTTTGTAATTAATATGTTATTGAGACTGAAACTTTTTAATTGAAATTTATTAAAAATTAGAATACAAAATAAATAATAAAAGATTTTCCATTAGAATTAACAGTATTAAAAATTATTAAAAATTTTATTATGATTATTAAAGCTTAAATATTTATAATAAAAGTTAAATTGCATGCTTGACATATTTTCAGTATTATTAAATTGATAAATTTAAATAAAGCTTATTTACAGAGATAATTTTATCTTGTTTCTCATGATATATTAATTGATTTTTAAGATCTCATGATAATTTCTGAATTGAATCAAAACGCGGTTATTGAAACATCCGCGCGTTTCAAAATAATTAAGATTAAGCATTTTAGTTTTTACAGTACCAAAGCAAGATTATTAAAGACAATATCATAAATTAACATAATGCAGAAAAGATAGAAATGGATGTAAAGAAATATACAAATCAAGAAATCTTTCAAGTGAAAAAAATGCGGTGAATATTAAATATTATGTAGATGATAAGTACAAATGTAAAACCAATGATTAAATTATATAATCGGACATATTTTTCTACTTTTAAAAGGACATTACATAATATAAATACATAAAGTAACATGCATAAGGAAAATATTCTATAGTTAGTGGACAATTAATGAACCAATTCATTAGACAAAGTGGTACTTTGTACTTTTAAATATTATGCTTTAACGATATGCTTTATACGACTCAAAATAAATTTGTTATTTATAAAAATTTAATAACTGATTTATTTGCAATTTTTACATATCGTTAAAAGTTTAATACTTGAAATGTTTTATTACTTTGTCCAATTAGTGATTTATGTCCACTAATTGTTACATTTTATATCTTACATCATGATAAAATATTCGGGAAGCATCGATTAATGCTCTGAAACTACGCTCTGAACTCAGTTATCGAATTCGCAAGTTGACTCGACTTAGGCGCCTAATTGGCAGAGAAAGTCCTGTCAAACGTGGCATGCACCATAATTAAACGAGCGTTTAATCGCAGTAGTACATTTCTGAGAGCTATGGTTTGTCTCTTGAGACCATCGCGAATAACCGTAATGATGTTAGGCACGGCGCGATGAAGAAGTACATATGTATGTTACTCCTGCGGTGCGTTATATCACTTCTGTCAAATTAGCACATTTTTAGAATTTCAGGGTGATTAATAGAGTTTTAGTCGTTTTATTAAAGAACTTTGGAATTTTTACTTTAAAAAAGTTTCTAAAACTTTGTGTCACTATGTTTTTTATTATTATATGAAAGATAATAAATTTTTTTTAAATATTTTTGTTAGACTAGATTTAAATCATAAAATATTAAATTTCCTAAAAAAATTTTAATCGAGAATAAGTTAAAATTGATAAATAAGTCTTTTATTATTATATTATGGTTAATCCTTAATTTATTTTTATTTGTTGTTTTACTGTCGCGTTGTTGAGCGCGATATTTAAAGTAGAATTTTTCATCGACATAGCAATCATATCGATGTTTTATTGAAGATGATCAGAGGTACATCATAACTTACTTTCGAACGCGAGTCTCACTTTAATTTGAATCGTACATCATATTCATTTGATGAATGTAACACGTAACTCATTATTATATTATCATACATCATAGAGATACTCTTATTTATTATGTTCATTCTTAATGAAAATTTAAATTTATTTTCAATAGGTATTACAATAATTTTGACTTAATAATTTGCAAGAATAAGACGAATTTTTTTATTTTATTAACTAATATTTGCGCATAAATCGTTTACCAAACTTATATTTCTGAAACAAAAATACTTTTTAACACGATTTTTAAGATATTAAAAATATTTGTTTTATAATCATAGAAAGAGTCTTTAAGTTAGGTAGTTAATTAGCAAGATATCCAAATAGCACACTTTATTTGAAGGACGTTCTGGCGAACATAGAGATATCCTCTGAGTATTTTTTAGAACGTCCCTTAGAGATCTGTGTCCTTATAGCACAGATATTGCATCGATGTATAAGCAAAATTTATTTAATTTGTTATCAAACGTAATGATATTATTAAGTTATTATTTTATAAAACATCCGTAAAATCATCGATAAAACATCTTTGTTTGCGTAATTTTTCTTTGCATTAGAAGCAGATGATGTGCTTGTAAAAAAAGCGTAGCTGCCTTTAATAGATATAATTAATTACATATATAATAATACATAGATCAATTTATTGTAATTAATTTTTATAGATATATGGGATATTAAATGTAATTTAAGATGACCTACATAATTGAAATTAATTGTTAAAGAATTAATTATTGGAAAATCATTTACTATTCTGCAGTTCATCATGGCGGCTCTTTCTCTATTGATTTACGTGACACAAGAAATTGTAAAAATAAAACAATGTTTTTTATCAATATAAAAATAAATGCCAAAAATTTATTAGAAAAAAGAGAATAATTTTCGCTTTTAATTCATAATTCAATATCAAAATTGCAGTATTTTATCAATAATCTTATATTGAATTCACTTATTTATCATGTAAGTAGATTATAAGAACAAGAAATCTAAGACGAGTCAGAATTATTGACAGCATGTGGATTATATATTTGATGATTTTGACTAAAATTCGTTCCGGATTCCGCTCATCTGATAAACGCAAATTATCTCTCACGCAATAAACTTTCTCGTATAATTCATTCTCAAGCGCAGAAATAAACCACAGTTTCTTAGGTAACGGCGTAAATCAGACTACTTAATTTACTTGCCTTGTTTCTTGTAACCAATTCTTGTCAATCTATTCAAAAAATTGTCAGACGTCTATAATAATTATTTTACTTTCACCGAACAACTATATAGCAGTGTGGCTTAAATTTTGACAAATGCGCTTAATTTGCGCGCTTTCTTAACATGATGCACTTTTTCTTCGCATAACGTATTGAAATCATTTCACCATATATAAGCTTAGTCGATCGTAAATATATACTGCGATTTTTCGAATAAAAACGTAGAGACATAATGCTTTACATTATTATGTACATTATTTGTAATATTGCTTTTTGGAAACTGTAATATTCCCTTACAGAAATTCAATTTAATATTGTCAATCAATTTAGTACTCAAGAATCTGCACTTAACTGAACGTAGCCCTCTTCTTATTTATATCGAATATTTCTCGACCCATTTTTATTTAATATTGTTTATGTAACCTAAAAAAGACTGATTTCCTATATATTGGTTATTGCAATTAATTTAATTTCATTACATATGTCTCGGTTGAATTGATAAAATGTTTGCACGAAATTTGGGAGATCCAGAGCACATATTATGGAATTATTCCGAATGAATTCCGATCGGAATTATTCTGTTTTCCCTTAAAAAACACAAAGAGATATAGGAAATTATTGAATAATATTCGATTGGAATCCTATCCGAATAATTCCACATGTATTCAGGTTGAATCTGAGATGATATTTTTCTCAATAAATTATTTATTTTAGTTTAATAAAAATGCTTAAATTAACTTCAATGTTATTAAATTGCTTGTCAATTTAATGTGTGATATTACGTACTCTAACTTTAGTTTAAATTTAATAACGAATTCGATTGGATACACTCAGTGTGTACTGATGCATATTAAAGCTGTTGTACACAAATTGACGTAAAAATATGTGTTTAATGTAAATATAAAAACGGATTAAACGGATGAAATTCTCAATACATATTTTATTGTGCTGTTAAGTAAAATCTGTATTTTATAATTTGAAAGTTTGCATTTTACTTTTACACAGTTTAAATACAATAGAACTTCAGTTCAATACAATAGTTTTAATATACGCTAATGTATTTAATCAAATTTGAATTGTATTTCGAGACTGACAAATAATCGACGCGCAGTTTATTTAAACGAGGATTTTCACTAAATATTGTTTAATATTCAAAATAAATAATTAATCATTACCTTTTAGTATTAAATTTTTATAAGAAATATTATTATTAGTCTCAAACAAAAATTCATCAGTTATTATTGTAAATGTATTTGATACAATTAAAATTATTTGCTTTATTATTTATTTTTTATTATGACTTATTATCATACATCATAAATTGATATTTTTAAAGACTTATAGAATATATTTTTTAGTGTACATATATACAAATTTAAAAAACGACAAAACTAGAAAATTTTGAATCTAGGTTTCTACATTACATTCGTAACGCGTGCGTTGATAATATTGAGAGATATTCCTTGATCATAAAGATAAAAGTAAATTATCATCATATATCTCATAATTGAAATTAAGCCCCAGTTTTATGGTAATTTATATTTCCGCACTGATTTACTTCATAATTGAAAGATTTATGAAATTATTACGTTTATATGCAACACGTAAATAATAATAATTCGAGGAATTTTATTATTTATTTAAAGAATTATCATTTATCTAAAGTTATAAAAATGGAAAAATAACGATGTGATATTTATAAGATACAATGGATGAGTTTATACTCATTATTAGAACGAATCATACATTTTGTTTTGTGCAAGATTTAGGAGTTAGAAATTTCATCGGTGAATACTCGTTTCGCCATCATATTTGACTTACATGTCGATTGTTGCTCAAATAAAGATCGCTGAACGCGATATTTATCATCACAGGATGTATGAATGTTATAAGTACGCATTATTTCACAATAATATGTGCTATTGCGCGGAAGCAGGAATTTTATTCTATTTTCTACAATATCTATACTTTCTATATAGTAAGAACCGTTAATGCCATTTAATTCCCTTGCGATTATTACACAATTTCAAATGCGAAAGAAATTTTATAGTTATCGATTGATCGTGCAGTGAAAGAAATTTTTCTTCTGTATAAATTATTACGTATGGCGCCTCATTTATCGAAATATTTTAGATAATCAGTGCGGAAATATAAATTACCGTAAAACTGGGGCTTAATTTCAATTACGAGATATATGACGATAGTTAACTTTTATTATCTTTACGATCAAAGAATATCTCTCGTATAATCAATGCGCGCATACGAATATAATGTAGAAATCTAGATTCAAAATTTTCTAGTTTTGTCGATTTTTAACGAAAGCAAATCGCTTACAATAATTATGATACTTACAAGTTATGAACTATGTAATATTCGGTGTACTGCACTTCGAATTTATTGCGTCCGGGATAAAGCAAAAAGTATAATATGTAATTATGTTCAATGTAATGATATTACAATGATTAACTCTCAGCAAAGTAAAAATTTGTACAAGAAATATATTTCTTCTATGACTTAATTCTTAAATTTCTGAATCAGTCGAAATATCCTGTTTATCTTTGAAATAAATGAATTAGTTTTTAATAATTTATTTAATTTTTAAATAATTCAATTTTTAATTTTGATTTCAGAAAACTAAAGAAATAATAATAATAAATATAATAATATAAAAATAATAATATAAAATGTTTAATATACCGAAATTGTATTTAAAGTAAATGATGCGGTATATATCGGTATTCAAAAATGAAGATCAAAACATGTTGAAATTGCAATAATGAATTTAAAGCAGTTCTTAAATTAACTTGCTAATTTTTTAATTTATCAGTGTAAAATTGCGTATAATATGCAATATGAAGACAAGAGATTATTATTTTATCCATATTATTATATTTATACAATATCGACTTCATTATGTGGTGAAATTGTATTATATGATGATGCTTGAGTTCATTGATTGTAAGAAGAAATGTAAGATCAATAGATTGGATCATTGAACACAAAGTTACAATTCTGATTTCAATGACTCTGACAAATAATTATGCTCTTAGCGAAATCCGAGTCCTCTGTTTAATAAATGGGTCGACCATTTTCACGCAAAACAGATTAGTCCACGACGACGACGTGAGAATCGCGATATAATTCCATTTCAGGTACCTGATTTGGTAACGTTTCTCACAGCATGATTACATACGCGACGTTATTGCTGTACTTATTATTACGTGATTCATTTTCAGAACGGAAATGCCACTGGGCAGACAGTTAGTGATCGGTGTGAACAATTGCGAGCATTTATTTTAGTCGCGTGAGTCTATTTTTACTCGTCATCACGTTTTGTTCCATATAACATGCGTATCCTATCATATTTAAAAAATTAAAAGATTTTAACGAAAGTAATAAAATTTTATAAAATGAATTTGCGCATAATTAAGACGATATATATATATATGTGGTTTGTAATTAAAATCGTTCTCTTCTTTTCTTCTCTCTCTCTCTCTCTCTCTCTCTCTCTCTCTCTCTCTCAACGAGAGAATAATTAATAATTACAATATTTTGATTAATTTTGTAGATACGCAATTGCATGAAAATATAAGAATAGACGAAAAATTAAATTTTTTACAAATTTAAAATTATAATAATTCTTCTTCGATAAATACTTTTTATGAAACTAAATACAAAACGTGATAACTTTTGTCAGGTTTTATTTTAAGAAAATATAATTATTAATTCTGCAAATATTTATATAAATATATATATATTTATTAGTAAAAGTTATATGTAATAACGTTCATTAAGTACGATATGGCATTTATTTCGATAATTGTTTATTAAACGTATGAAATGATTTAGTAATTTTTGAAAATAAATAATACTAAAAACAAGAGTATTTTTTATGAAAAATTATTTGTTTCTGGAAATTACTAAATCATCAATAAAATAATATTATAATTATTCTGAATCTAATCACGTTACAGCATTGCATAAGTAATATTTAAAAAATGAGAAAAGAAAATTCAAGAAATTATAATTTCTTGAAAGATTCTTGTTTGTTGGGATCTTGATGTTAAGACTTACAAAGTCAATAGTGCCTCGCATACTTGAACACGGTGTGCTACTTTGTGCACCGGGAAATGTTATTCAGGGGCAAAATACTCACGCGTAAAAAGAAATCACTATACAATATTTATGTAGATGTACTTAATAATTTAATAACTTATACATATAACGTTACATTGGACCTTTTAGGTAATACTTTCACATGTAAACTCATAATGATATTCATAGAGTAGGAAATTAAAACTTTCTTCGCGATGTCTAGAGATAATTACGTTGGAGCTTTGCATGAAACTCGTTTTGATGATGATTCATTACTTTATAAACGCTGTTTCGATTTATTCAACGCACTTCAGGATTTCCATTGCTTCTGGCATTGACTAAAACCGTTTAGAAACACTACGATCTTCACCTTGTACGAGGAAAGTTAGCCAAGGATGATCATAAACGTCCAATTTTCCGCTTGACCGTAATTTAGTGGTGCCTGGATGATGAAGAAGGAAATGCTCTCTCTGACAAGCGTTGCCAATTGCGCAGCTAACAACCAGCCTCCGAGTGCCCATCTTCATTACCAGCTCCGGTTGCCTTAGTCGTCGCCTCCCGTCATGACTTCCATAAACTCTGAAAGCGCGCAAAACGCGGGCGTTAGCGTAATCAGACGACGCTTCGTATTTCCGGAGGCTACAAACTTGGCGAACTACCCAAGGCGAGAGACTTATTGAACATTCGATCGACTTTGCTATTAGTGTGGTTATGTTAAGTTTCATTGACGTTGACATGCACGAAATGAATTTACTTGACTCGCTTCGTAATTTAAGCTCATTTTAAATGAACTACTTGGCTTGCGAAGCGTATCATATATTATCGTATCTCGCAAATAAACGTATGTTAAGTGCATCTAGAGAAATTTCTTAAATATGTTATTTTTAATGCCATAAGATTTTGACTTTTTAAATATGCTGTATAATTTTTCATGACATTAATAATGATAAGTCAGCTAGGATAGGATTATAATATCGAATTGAATAAAAGCTTTTTTTATAATTTAACATATTTTTTAATGATATCAATTTTGAAAAACGTAAAAGATAGCGTTATATTTTATTAAACTAATTTGAAATTTTCGCTTCAAAAATTTACTAATGAATTTAATATAAATCTCTTTAATAAATTAATATGTGAGATTGTTAATTTTAATTACTGATATTTAATTACTGATATTTGTTTCATTATGAATATATTTTGTTAAAAAATAAACTTTTTAATAAAAAATAAGTAATCAAAGTTTATTTTTATTAAAAAGTAATTTTACAGTTAGTTGAAAAAGAAGTTTTAAAAGTCTATCTAAATAATGGCGTTTTAATTTTCGAGATTAATATAATCAACGCTGCGAAATAATAAAAGAAAGATAATAATAAAAATACCGTCAAAGTCGAGCGTTCCTGATCCATCAGCATCGATTTCTTCAATCATTAGATCGAGTTCTTCTGGTGACAGCTTGTCATCGAGTTCGTGAAGGATGTCGCGAAAAACAGCGGTAGTTATATAGCCGTTGCCCTCTTTGTCATACAACCGGAATGCCTCGCGTAATTCTTGCTGCATCGCTTCCGTATCTTCTTCTACCAAGAATCTAGCAGCCAGCGTACAGAATTCTTCGAACTCGAGTTCTCCGGAACCTAGAAAAATATACTACCAATAGAAAAATATATGTATTGAAAAACCGTTAAGAAAATATAATCGACGCAAGATCGACTATTTTACTTACCATCTTCATCGACTTCACTAATGATTTCCTGCAGCGTGTTTTCGCTGAGCTCGTGACCCAACATGGTCAATATTGTGCCTACCATATTTGTACCGATACTGCCTTTCTTTTGCTGATCGAAAGCATTGAAGGCATTCTTCAACACTGTAAAACGAAATTTTATATTATTCTAAATGTTTTTTATTGTATTATTATAAAAAGATATACTTACGGGCTATCTGGTCCTTATTTAGATCTTCCTGAAAAATATAACAGATATTTAATTATAAATATACAGATATTTAATTATAATTACAAAGACTGTTAATTTACAAATATAAAATTTTAGTATATAATAAATTAAATAAATTTACGCAAAAAGCAAATTAATTTTTAGTTATATCTGCTATCAATTTTTAAGCTTGCATACTTATTGAATTATTGTATTTCTATTTAATTTAATGTTCAATTTATTATTATGAGTTTTATTTATTCATTTAATTTTTACTATAAGAACTTTTTGCTATGAGAATTAAGATTTAATAAATTATTTCCGCGTTTATCGAAAGTATAACTTGCCATTGCAAGATGATAACTATATGCGTTACTCGTGGTACGTTGGGTCGGATGGTTTATCCGGGTCTGCACCAGATTCTGACGATAGACTTCTGTTTTAAGTGATTTTAACGATGATCTTCTGGCACATGATTGATCAGGTAAAACCTACATCCCAAGTCTAGCGGTTTTCAAATTCATCGAGGACGTTCTCCCCACTTTATTTTCTTAGACACGTTTTACCTAATTATGCAGAACTCGCGGCAATACCTTTAATTTAATTTCAAAAATCTTCCTAGTGGATTTCTAGTCATATGTTCGATTTGTCAACAACTGCCTTAAATATTATAACATTCCTACATGACAAAATTAATGCGAACATGTCGCACGCGATTCATCTTGAAAAATTATGGCGATGGCAAATTATTAATTATGGCGAAGCATATAACATTTAGTTACAGATATATCAATTATATTAAAGTTTATTTTAACGAAATTTATAATGAAACGGTTTAAATTTATTAATAAATAAACAATTTTACAAATAAACAATTTTACATATTTATTAGAGATTTATACATATTAAATTTATTGATAATAATTTTCATAATTTTTTATAATAAAAATTGTTTTGTTATTTATGTGGCATTATATGCAGAAAGATACACCATCTATTTAGTTCATAAATAAATATAAATTTCTTTACATTTTTATACATTGGATATTTCAGAATTATATTTCTTTATATCATTGATTTAAAAAAAAATTTTCTATACAAGCTGGCCTAAATTATGTTATAATATATTATGTTATAATTTAAAAATACACTACAAAAATAATTATTTTACTTAATATGTAATCACGATAAGCTTTTGCTCAAAACTAACGAAATTTTTACTCAAGACTTGTTTTTATTGAAGCATATAAAGATGCAAGTTTTGCTAATTTTGTAATTTTAATTCGCAATTTCTTGATCAATTCTTTAAATTTTTTTATCGTCTGAAGGTTTTCAACCAGACCATTATCGAGACATTTATGATTAACTTGTCCACCATTGTCGAGACTGCACGTCGAGACATCTAGTTTTTATGAAGTGTAATGTCTGAACGGCAGAATTTATGAGCGACATAATGTGTGACTGCGTGGATGCAACAATAGACAGAATTGGCGCATCGCCACAGAATTCATGGGTGATGCTAACCCAAGATGATTCTATGCAATAATTGTACATGTCTTATTCTTAGACTCCTAATTATAAACTCATAAAGCCCGGTGTCTGCCATTATATTTAGGCGATTTTACCGTTCATTCCGGAATATGCAGTCGCTTGCCATCGCAAGCATTGTTGAATTCCTCGATACATCTTCTCTACTTCTTTGACAAAAGTTTACAATAGGTTACATTTCTGTTAGAGAATCGTGCGTATAATGCCATAGTTGATGCATATGAAGCACGTGCTACAGTCATTGCCAACACGCGAGCTTATATTTCCAATACTATATAAATTTTTTGCATTGATGATAATAATAATTCTTTACAATAGCAAACAATTACAGAGAATTGCAGAAGTACAAGCATTTTTTTTGCGATCATAGCAATTGTATTTAGAAAAATGATAATGTTCTTATCAATATATTGAGACACTAGTATTTTTTAAATCACAATTCGATATTATCAAAATTTAATAAATATTATTAAAATTTTATTATTTCTTAATTATTACGAATTTCTTTTTAAAAACAGTAAAACTAATAAAAAAAGTTTTACTTTTACACTTATTGCTTTATATTTTTTCAAAATTTAAAAGGTTAAAGAACAACTATATTTTATTAAAGTTTGATTAAAAGGAATACATACATTTGCGATCGTTTTTGAGATTTATACATATTTTATACATATTTTTGGCACATAATCAATATTTATTAATTTAATTTAAGAAATTTCATTTAAAAGTTATAATACTTTAAATATATATACGTTTATTATATGTACATATAATTACGTAGGCAAAAGACATTATAAAATTTCGATATTTGATTAAATTAACAGTCAATGAAAATTTAGTGTCAAAATCACAGAAGATTGCAAATAGCTTTACGAATTTAAAAATATTAATAATTATCATTATTATAAAATAAAAGTAAAGTATTATTTCAAAGATTCCAAAATCTTTTATTATACACATTTGTTATATGTAATTATATGTACATATAATAAATATATATATATATTCTATATATATATATATATGAATATATATTAAAATTCTTTATAATTTTTTTGAACATCTCTCATCGAAACTCCTGGCTAGCAGGATTTAATAAAAGTATAATTTTATGATGATCTATTCTCATATGATAAACGAGCGAATTTATAGTCTGCCAGCTTCGACTTCGTAGAGATTTCGACTTTTCTGTTTGTACAGGCACACTCGTTGTTTAATGCGTGGGCGATCGACACGGTGCATTCGCGCAGTGCCAAAGTCATAATTTATCCTGTCATGACCTCCATGAATTCTGTAACATGAACGCCGGACTAGTCAGGTATGCGTAAACGAAGATAGAGTGGATTAACACTTGTGCATCACGTAAGATCTCACCATCGTAATCAAGCGTACCAGATCCATCAGTGTCCACCTCCTCTATGATCATGTCAAGTTCCTCCGGAGATAATGCGTCGTCCAATTCATGAAGGATATCTCTAAACACATCAGTAGTGATATAACCATTACCTTCCTTATCATACAATCGGAATGCCTCTCGTAACTCCTGCTGTATCGCTTCCGTATCAGTGTCCTCTTCAAGAAAATGTGATGCTAACTGGCAAAACTCTTCAAATTTTAATTCACCAGTTCCTATAAATGGAAATTAGTTCGATATCTATTATTAATCTCTATTTTATTTTAACACTTTGTCCATTGTATTTTAAAATATATTGTATATTTAAAAAGTAATTTTCTTTGAAACTTTTTGGCAATAAATAACTTTTGCAAATTTCTGGACATGTTCTAAATATAATATAAAACTCAATAATATTATTTGAGTAAAAGTTTTGTTCGATAATTTATTTGGAGTGAGCATGTTATGAAATGTCATTATTATTTAAAAGGATATACAATATTTGGAGATCCTGATAGAAATTTCATGCATTTTTTGAGCAATTACTAAACAGTTATGCTAACTTCTGTCTATTAACTGAGAAGGAAAATTACTTAGAATCCCAATCAGAATGTAATGTTTTGTTTGCAATTACTACATACAAAAGTTGCGTAAAATTGCTGAATGAATTTATTGAATAGAGACAACAAATAATGAATATTAAATTGATTAATAAACAAACTAACTACTCATGAAATGGACAGAAAACTCTATTAAGTTCTTGTCCATTTCTTACCTCAGTATTGGCATAACTAATGAGTATATAGTACATATAGTAATATTAGATAGTAATTGGATAGATGTTTAGGAAAACTGCATACATTTCTACCAGAGGAATATGATTTCTCTTCCAATTAACTTTTGTTGGTAATATTTACCCCATGTGTCAATCTCCGCAATAACTTCCGCAAGCTGTTCTGCTGGAATTTGATGGCCAAGCATGCATAGAATTGTGTTTACCATGCTCGTGCTGATAGATCCTTTTTTATCATGATCGAACGCATCGAATGCCATTTTTAAATCTATTCAGAAAACATTTTTCTCAGTTTTTATATACTAATCATAGGTACACTAATTATAATCGCTAATCATAATTTTAAATTAGTCACATACATAACGAAAATAATGTGCTTTACGCAAGTTTACTTACGAGACAATTGATCTTTACTAAGCTGAATTTCTTCCTATAATGAAATTAATATTATTAATAATGTAATTTAATAACGTAAATTTAATTAGTTTATATATTATTAGAAATATATCAAAACACATAAAGCATTAAGAAGAAATTCCGCGATTAATATTGCGTCATTGATTTAGACAGTTTGTAGATATTTGCTAATAAATTTACACTTAAATTACCATGTTGCTAAAATTCAGTTTTTTTATGAAATTGTCGAATTAATCACAAAATCGAATGATTGACGCGGATGGGTTCCTTTCGGAAGCTAACTTACTCTACCGCCGAAAAAGTTCTACTGAGCCGTAGTAAACTAATTAGCAGCGCAATACTATAGATATACAACCACAATCGATGTTAATAGATCAATCATGTATCGAATCGAACTCGCTAAAAAAAGACTTTTATTTAGGACGCCTTCACGACTGTTTCTTCACGAAACAATTGACGTGTTGAAGCAACTACGAATAAACACTTGAGTTATTTTATTTGATATATAAAGATCTTTAATATTACATTACATTAGTAATTATTATAGGCACGCGCGTGTAAATAATGTTACTATTTATATAAAATTTTATTTAGTATATATAGACATAATAGAATCAGATTTTTTATTTTTTTCTAAAAAATTAATGATATATCATTTAACAGATCTTTAGAAATTGTGAATATTCACATATTTTGGTCTCTTTTTAATATAATTTATTTTTATAATTTAAAAAACTTGAAGCTTTTTATAACTTAAGAATTATAATTATGAATTTAAATATTATTTTTATTAATATATTTATTATTTTATTATAAAGCATAAAAAAATATTTAATTTTTTAAAATATATATAATTAATAGTTGTTGCTTGACTTGTGCATTCAGAGATGATATAATCTAGGGAGGAATTTGTAACATATCTTTGATCTTAGATGTTATCTTTATATGACGTAGATGATAGTTATAGCGAATTGGTTCCCCCGCACCTACATAGCGAACTATTCGCGAACATGAAAGCAGTTATACATTGCATCGTATCGAACATATAGTGGTTTGGCATTGCATCCTTTTAGAGAATTATAGTGGATTACTGATAGCTCCTAAAAAATTATCTGGCAACTACCTTTAACCTCGATATATATATAT
>NW_012130071.1:5869990-5871623 GCF_000143395.1 Atta cephalotes
ATTATATATATATATATATATATATATATATCTATATATATATATATATATATGTTTATATCATTGTGCTTGTGCACGTACGGTTTACGCGTCTTCAGGGTATCGCGCGCTATTAAATGAAATAAATATGGCAGGCCGGTCGTGCGCCCGTCAGGCGTGCCGGCAACGATCCGACCACATTGTAAGACGCTGTACAAAAATATCCGCTTATAATAATTAGTAATAATAAACGGCGCGCCCGACGAGTCTGGCGACGGTTCCCACCGATATGTCTTGACATGGTTCTACGGGCTTAATGTCTGGCGATCTGTAGTCCTTTCGGCTGCTGCGGTCGCTGATAAATATTTCTGTTTGCTGTGCAATATCTGTGAAATAGAAGTTTGAAAACGATACTGTCTCTCGATTGTTCGATTATGATTCAAGTAGAAGCATAAAAGGTATAGATAATTCTGTACGCATTATACGCGTACAAGTGCTTTTTCATATACAGCATCAGAGCATCTTAACAGCGTACACCGCTATATCAACTAGCAGAAAAGATTAGAGTCGCACAAACTCCCGTTTTCGCTTTCGTTTCTATAACTTGTCTAAAGATATGTTCTAACATCTGAGACGGAAGTTCTTTAATGAAGCAAATATTATAACCTTTCGCATATATAACCAAATAAACAATTCGAATCTGGAAAACTTTTGCTTTGACTTTGTTCTTTTTTATAAGTTAGATAATAAATAAAATTTAAAAATAGAAAAAGTAGAATAAAAATAAACGTAGACTAATGTGAAAGATTGTCAGGAAAAATGATTGAAACACGAAATGCAAATGATTTAAAATAGCTCTTTTTGTCAAATGCGTTTTTCTATAATAGCAAAATATGTATTTCGAACTTCTGACTTAGATAATTATGCTATTTCGCTAATTTTACTTTCATATCTGTCAACTTTTTTATAACTCATTGCCATTCACACATTGCCATTTTTCTTTCTTTAATAATTATAATTGTATATAGATGTTAAGAAGTTATTTGCAAATATATATTCAAATGAAATTATTTGGATATAGTTAAAAAGGAGAAAATTAGTAAGTATTAGATATGCCTCGTACGAATCCTAAGCTAAATGTAGGGCCTGCAGAGGATCGCATTCGGCGTATCGTTAATTTTTATTATCTAAATATTAAAATTAAATTTAATGTAGTGGTTTTTAATATATTTTTTATTTTTAGATTTCATGTCAGAATAAAAAAAAATTGATAATAAAACATAGCATAATATAATTAAACTGAAGATTTTTCCGGATTTAAAAGGAAATTAATTTTAGAACGCCAATGTGTGCCCGGCAGTTTTATACTATTATAAATATAACTTCTTAGAAAAAACATTTAGTGCATATAAGTTGTATATAAGAGATATAGGTATATATAATATATATCTTTTATAATCGTAAAATAATGCATAATAATATATATATATATATTATATGTAACATACATATATATATGTATATATATATATATATATATATATATATATATATATAGTATATATTAACTAAATAAATTACTTACTTAATACGTACTACTATTACTACGTATATATTATACGTATTACTTTAGTTAGTTATTAGTACTTCCCTT
>NW_012130071.1:5871643-5874792 GCF_000143395.1 Atta cephalotes
TTTACGTTAACGTTAGTAAGTAGTAGTAGTTAGTAGTAGTATATAGTACTATAACTAACTAACTACGTAGTATACTACTACTATATATATATATATATATATATATATATATATATATATATATATATATATATACGTTAATCTTTAGTAGCCAATCAGATAAAGCTTTGACGTTAAATCGAACTACTGATCTAATAGCTAAAAATAATTCTGGGATATCGTTTCATTATCATAATAAACTCATTGCAGATCACTTTAGAATAGTTAAAAGCATCCGTTTCCATCGATCATTTTGATTTTATCAGTTTATAAACGTATATGCGTATTTGGAATTAAAAAAATAATTTTCTTAATATTTTTCTTTTTTATTTATTAAATTTTACAGCTTTGTTTTTTATATTGAAAAATATTATTTTTTTACGAAATCAAACTTATCAATTTCATGAAAAAATGAATAAATAATTGAAGAAATTATGTAAACTCATAACTAATTTTATATCTTAATTAAAATTAAGATATTTAAAAAAAGATAAACAATTTAATTCCTAAAAAGATATAAAAGATATAATATTCTAAATACATAACATAATAATTTTTGACAAAATATATTTTGCACAATAATTATACTATACATATTAAAAAATATTTTTTAATATGTATAGTAAATGTGTATTTGAAAAATATATACATGCATTAACAATAAAATTATAGAAATATTTTGTGTTAAAATCTTCATAAATAAATTTCTTTTAAATCAATCATCGATTATATACTTTTGAAGTGAAATTAATGTTTCCTTATAACTCTTATAAATTTTATGCAATATAGAACATTATTTTAAAAAATGTATTCTTTTTATCATCACACAATGCCGAAATGAAACTTATCATATGCGTTCTCAGAACCTGACATTGACTTTGGGCTGCAAGCCAAATTTAGATTAGCTCAAAGCAAACCGAGATTCCGAACATATTCATTAGCTAACCTCATGCAAGATATGCATATACAGCGTTTGAAATACAAATCTATATTGCAAAAAGATATTTAAGTTTGGTAATATGTATAGTCAGAAAATAAAAAATATCTTTCTTTTTAATTTTATATTTTTTTTATTTGCAATAATTTTTTTAAAAATAATTATTATAAAATAATTTTTTGTAATATAAAATTTAGAAAAAAATTTAATTTGTGAATTAAACAGATAATTTTATAACGTTTCGTGCATGTTAAATCGTTAGAATTATTCTCATTCAAATCTATTATCAGCGATAATCATGATATGAATACGGAAATAGCGATAAGGGCACTGATTCAACTTCCCTGTTCGTATTGAAGCCTTTTTTTAGCTCCAAGGAATTCAGTTGCGATAATATCGATATTTGACACCAAAGATAGAACTCGTATCACTTTAAAAACTTGACGACGAACTCTTCGAGTTCTTGCGAGTTATGCGAATGTTGGGTTGCGTGCTGGTAAATGCTACTATGTATTCATCTTCCTTCAAGTTTACGAGATCATAGATATCATGTTCTACTTTGTAAACCCAGTAGTGTCACTTGAAAGTCCTTTCAACAGCACTGTAGCTAGACTTCTGATTCACGATCACGATTCGCTTACTTCCTCTCAGCATTACTAGATATCATCGCACCATAACAAACATGAGCGCTCTTATGAAATGCTAATATTAGGAAACTATATATACAATGATAATTATGTTCTTGCTGTTGATCGCTTAGAATTTTGATTTCAATGGCGATGTAGTTAAATAAATTAACGACATTGAGCGATATTGTTCAACAAATAAATTATGTAATTTGTTTTTGGCTGCAAATTCTGCAGGAGAAAGAAATCCTTGATTTTGTTAATATATCACATCTATTTTTCTAGATTAGTTGCACGCATTGTTGACGAACCAAATTGAAAATACATTGCATGAATCCGATAAAACGATTGGAATATTTTTCACTTCACTCTTGCTGTCATTTTTTCTGAATTAATTCGAGTATTGAACATTTAATAATTTTACATCATTTTCATTCAATATCCAGATTTCTCTCAATAACAGAAATATAATATGGTCGGTCAGTCGCTCTATCATTTTATTGTTGTAATTTAAGTCTGACGAGGGATGAAATAACCAATTACACAGTGAGGTAATCGATAGAGACTTTTAACATGCAAGGAAACTGTTATTCAATTATGTCATACATGGAAAAAACGATTTTATTTAAGTATCTAAAAATTTAGCTGGATTCAGATATAAAAATAATTTTATTGAATCATCAAATAATTACATATGTAGGAAACTCTAGTATGATGAACAAATGTATGTTGCTTACATAAAAAAGTTTTGACGTTCTAACAACCAGTTAAAACATTCTACGTAATTATTTTAATAGTACAACAGAATTATTTTTAGTTTGTGTTTAGTTAGATTTTTGAATAATTTTCGTTTCTTTTTCAAAACAAAGTTATGAAACATATTTCTGACATCATGCTTATACATTATAAATACTTTTACTACGTGATACTGTCCCACCGTCACATCCTAGAATATTCTGCAACATCAAATCTGGAATCTGTATTCGACATTGATTAATGTTATCTCATGTACTTGTCGGTACGTTACTCGTATCGATACATATTGATTATCGATGTAACGTTACTAAAGGTGAACTTGAATAAATTATAGCGCGTGTTTCAGTAAATCATATAATACACATCATATATAAAAATATCCATGCTTTAATTCTGTATATTAAAGCATCTATAATTTCATATTTCGTACAATAGCTTGTTAAAAGAAGATAATTCAATGAGTAAAGGTGAAAGGTAAAACTAAATAAAAGTAACAATAGGAAAAAAGATTTCTGCTTATATCATTTTTATTCATTTGAAAGTTTCACATATACACGTTAATCATTAACGACATAATAAACAATGACATATAGACATTAGAATTTGAGTAGCGAGTCGCGAGTCGATAAGGGAGAAATGTCTCAAGTCATAATACATACATATCACGTAATAGTTATCATATAATGACCATATATATTTAACATTATATATAGACAGACGATATACAGATGAAGTTTGTGTACGTGTGTCATATAGTAACCATATATATATATATATATATATATATATAA
>NW_012130071.1:5877415-5882415 GCF_000143395.1 Atta cephalotes
TATATATATATATATATATATATATATATATATATATGTATATGTTAACAAATAAATTCTCTTAAATCTCGTACATTCACGATATGTATACGATCTTTAGTCGTTATAGCTTCCTCAAGCCTTAAATCGACTTAATCAGTTTATCTTACAATTAAATCTGGGCGTATAAATGATATGTGTTTGTGTTATGATATCGTCGCGCGTATTTGCCTGTGCATTCGAAAGAGAAAATTTTAGCTTAGAAATTAGACCTTGCACTGTTTTAATTTAAATTATTTTTTTTAGAACATAAATGCAACAATCTTATTATATCAATTAAATTATGAATAAAATTAACATAAACAAAATAAATGTAAAGATTTATTTATTTATCGTTAGATTTAACAATTTATTTTTAGATTGAAATTTGTGCAATCATAATATAATTACTCCGTTTCTATTTTGAGATAAAATATTTTAAATGTTTCAATTTTGGATATTTATAAAATATTAAAATTTTATTTAATTATTCCATAAATTTTCCTTATTAGTTTGAAGTATTCATCTATTATTCAATTAGGCAAAAAATTCTAATATTTTATACATGTATGAAAAATATTGATGACACGAAATTGTTGCAATTGTATAAGCATATTATTTTACATACTGAACTAAAATGAGTAATCTAAAAAACTCAGATATTCTCTGAAGTGCTCAACTTCAAAATTCACTTTCGAAAAGCTTGGCTTGACGCGCCATATGACGCGCATACTGGTGACCTTAATAATCCGCCATGCGGTGTATGCGCCTTATAATAATGCCTTAGGCTTAATTCTATCTTATATTCATACGTATCGAATAGCAAAACACATGTTACTTTCTGTGTCAGTACTGTAATCAGCACTACGTCCTGTGAACTACGTTTTTTTTTTTTATTACGATCGATCTCCCATATGATGTCCTCGCTGAGAAACGCATTCGTCGCTGAATATCGTTGAATACATTTACCGAATATTTTTCAGAGCGAAGCGCGCGAAATATATTTTCGTATGCCACGATCTTCCGTCTGGTGTTTGCCCGAGCGCAAATTATTGTTAACGGAAGGGAAATATTTTAACACAGCTACATGCTCCTACAGTTGTTTGTGTCTTGCATTTCGTGATCATCACGAACACGTGCATCGCATGCATTTCCTTCTGCAAGATGGTGCAATTTTAGTGCACACGTGAGCTGTCGCGGCAGCGAAGTAACCGAGTCGTAAAGCGAACGCAACGAGGCATTTGAATAACCGCGTTTGTACTCTACCGACTTTGACAAGTGTCGGTTTCCTGTTGAGAGTATCGTTGGGAGTATTACGTGTCATCAGCACAGTCATTATCTCATTTCGTGCAGTCGGGTCTTTGCGAATCAAGTTAAGTATCGCAGCGATCTCAAGATGTTAGCGACTATCGCGCGCGGGGACATTCTGGCAAAAAAGTTGATAAAAGATGAACGTCAAAAAATTAAATATGAGCATTATTTTCTTTTAATCCCTGGATTTAATCGATTTTATTCTCTATTAGTATATCTTAATCAATAATAATCTTTTATGATGAATAAATAGGAAGATCGGAATGACCTACTTTCTGTTAAGTATAAAATATTTGTTTGAATAATTCCTGTAAATTTCTGGGAATAATTTTAAATAAGTAAAAAAAAGAAATAAATAAAAATAGTATCCAATGGGATGAAGTCTTGGAAGATGGTGGCATAGAGAAAATACGAGCATACGGAGGATATCGACTATTCGCAGCATTGTGTTCAACAGGAACGCATTGATATGTATATAACGAGTGACCTGGAATCTGACTTCCGGTCACTCGGATCCACTAGTGAGTATTACTACGCCTCGCGCCGCGAGCTTAACCGATAATCATGAAATAATTGGCAACGATGCTGATATGTAACGTTCCGGTGAAGAAAACTCGTGCGCTTTTCGCGAGCGAGAATTCTACGATCCACTGGTCGATCAACATTTGTTTCTAGCAGTCACTCAGATTCTATACTATCGAACTACATGATACCTCGCTGCCTAATAAGAATTAAAGATATATGTACTTTATTAGAAGTCTTTATTCAGGGTAGGAGTCTTTTCGAATTATCATAAACACATAGCATGAGATGTTACAGATGCATTTACTAGAGTTTCCTTGGTTGTTTGTAATTCGATTGTAAAGCATCTGAGAATTCTATAAATAACAATGAAATCATTAGAAATTAATCCACCATCGCATAGCAAATACATCTTCTTCGTACACTGCTCATTGTATTAATGTCTAATGGTCCTGCAATGTCAGTGATTATCATTTCGACATTTGCAGAAATTGCTCATGATATTTACTGCGATTCGACTCATGATGTTTACCGCAACGATTAACTTTTTAACACAATTATTGTACTTTCGCGAATTATATTTCACGACTAATCAAACGCGGCGAATAAATCGGGTTTTATTACGAGTGTACACCGAACGTTAAGCTATCGCAAAAATGAATCTTATTGTAACATCAAGTAATTTGGAAATGGCACTGAAAGAAAATGTAATTAATCGATTCGATTAAATATTTCGGCAAACTTTCGTGTAAGCAACGAATAGATTGTCGTCCGTACACTAAATCGAAGGGCCATTCCAATGATTGAACTGAAAAAGAAAAACATCGTGAAAAAACGCCCGGTGAGATATCCGGAAGAGTATAAAGTACTCAGTTCTCAAAAGATCGATTGTCGCGGTTACCAAACGTTACATGATTGTTCACGCGCGATCGCATCGCATGGACGCGTGTCTGCACAGAAAAGCAACCATCACTATGCGCTTAATATATCTCTCCGCACACGAAACGCGTGCCCTCCTGGGAAATAAAAAAGCGGTTTGTCAAAGGGCAAAAGGAATCAAGTAATCAATTCCTATCCGTTGCTCCGAATCGTAGCAATCCGTTTGAATAATGCCAGCTGCTTTCTTCGTCAGCCGGTGTTCAAATCTTGTTATAATTTGGCCGATCGTGACAAACGGACATTGTGATAATACGCCCACTTTTCGTCTCGTAATTCCCTCACTCAGAGAAAAATTTATTGATTTAAAGAAATTCATTCTTAAGAAAATCATTTCTTTGATTTAAACATTATTTTCTGAAATTAAATAAAAAAGTTCATTTGATTTAAAAAATTATAATATGTTCAAAATCAAAGAAATTTTTTCTTTAACTGTATAGCAAAGAAATATTTCTTAAATCAAAGAAACCTTTCTCTGGGTGCTTGCGCCATTTCCATAACAGTGTTTACACGAATATATTAAATTATCGCGATGATACGTGATAAAATAGCGTTTCTCAATTTCTACAAAAAGATGGCCATCGTGGAATCGTGACACGTCTCCGCTATCGCGTCACGATTATCTCGAAAGGCCTGGGAATCCTTCTTTACAAAACTGAATAACAAAATTGGAAATTTTTAATGACCTACAGCAGTCTACAGCAATCACGTGACTTATAATAACAACTTTAATGAAGACGAAATATGATTATTAATCGTTCCATCGAAACGAAAAGTCGGCCGTCTGTCACCGCGCTGCCGTATTCATGAAAGATTAAAGTAGAACACCAGTAAGAATAATCAACGGTAGTGTAAGAATAATCAACGGTAGTGTCTTGTCCAAATACAATCTGCACCCAGTAGCTGATGACGAGAATTTTCCGGCGTTCTTGCCCACGCAGCCCATTCTATCGAGCGGAATACTCTGCACGGAGTATTCACGGTGTTCCGAAACCATCATACAGACTGTTCGCTTCTTTGACATCATCTCGTCATCTTTGTCGCGCAGATTTCCGAGCCACACGGAATACCATCGAAGCTCGCAGTCGCAAATCAAAGGATTATCTACACGAAAGAAAAACGGAGTGGAAGAGAGATGAAATTAATAAATTCGCACGATAATGGATTGCGCTTCTATTGAAATGGAAACCTGAGCAACTTTTGCTAAAAGTATAGCTTTAATGTACAATATATGTTATTTATAATTCAGTGATTATTAATTCTTAATATGTATGATGATTTTCCGGTCATTCCTTTTCTGAATCACGATAATGATTCTTTTAAACGTCAAAATGATATTCAAATGAATCATTACTGATTGCAAAAGTAACTTTTAGTAATCGATTTTGACAATCGATTGAGTTTTAATAATTAATTATTTAATCAGTGATGCCATTTTGACATTTTTTTGACGTTATGATGACTTATGTTCTGCTTGCTATACACAATGGATCCGTTTATATCTCAGATTAATTTTCATCACTTTTAAAAGTGTACAAAAATTATAAAGTGATTTTTACATATACTTGAAATCTCTAAAAAGTAATATTTGTAAGATTGTGTATTTAAAAAAATTGTAGATAAATGTTATAATTACTTAATATTCCTAGTATTAAAAAAAAAGAAATACATAGAATACAAATGACTTGATTGTGTATATTAAAAAGGCTAATATTCAATAAGATGTGAATAATAAAAAAAATTAAAATATATTTCATTTATTTAAATATTAGAATCTTAATTTAAACAAGGGAAATTAATAAAATTTCGGATTATTGCATATTTGATTAAAAGAAAAGTAATATAAATGTTAAATGAAAAGAGGGGCTTTTTTTACCTGTCATATCTATATGACGTAGTGTATCAACGATGTTCTCCGTAACTTCTTCTGGGATATGTGTGAGTCTGTTATTTTGCAAATTTAAAGTTTCTAGCGAATTGAGATTTTCGAATACCAGAGGTGGAAGTATTTTAATCCTGAAAAAATTACGTGAAGCTGTAGATTATTTTGCATATATATTAGAAAAATTGAAATACTTTTCGATCTAAATTCCTAAGCATGGAAAGAAAAAGCATTACATATTTTTTTGTAGATTAAGGAAAGTGATGGAATCTCCATAGCCTGTGAAAGCATCCTCCGGAAGTACAGTGATATTATTTGACCGTAAATCAAG
>NW_012130071.1:5883994-5892300 GCF_000143395.1 Atta cephalotes
AGTATTTAAGTATTAGTAAGTTTAACCGTTAACGTTAACTTTAACGTTTTAGTTAAACGTTAACTTAACTTAACTAACGACAATAAAGTAATAGAACATATATATATATATATATATATATATATATATATATATATAAGTTTAATTATTATATATAATAAATTTAAATTATTCTTTAATTAATATTTAAAAAATAAAACGACATGCAAGCATTAGTTATTCCTTTGCATATTATTAACCCTAGCTTTACACACTTATTTTTTGCGTGTTTGATATACACATTCGGGTCCCTGGGACCCCATCCATATTTATTATCATAACTTTCGTAAAAATGAATATATTTCAATTAATTTTTTTGTTTCAATTGATGGAGAATTAATTAAGGAACAAACCCATAATGTGTAAAAATCGATAGAATTAAGAAACTTTGAGATATATAGGTTCAAAGAAAAAGAAAAAGAAAAAATTAGAAACGTGAAAAAAATTTCAATTTAAAAAGTTGCCTGGTGATTCCAATAATAAAATTTTCCATACTAGAATGCAGAATGATATTAATATTAGGCGCACTATAATTTTAACTATACTTACCCTCAAGACCTATGAATGCATTGGCATCCACATGAGTAATCTGATTTCCGTCAAGTTCCAAAGAGTTTAATTGCGTCAAATGAGAGAATACACGTGCCGGGACCTCACGAAGGTGATTGTGTGCCAATCCTAATGAATCGAGCGTTTTCAATCCTGAAAGGTTAAAACATTTTATCGATGAGCATTTCATTTAATTATATGAAATGCTCGTTACACATTTATTTTATAAAAATGTTTTATTTATATGTAGATTGGATATATATATATATATATATAGAAAGTAGATTAAAAAAGAAGTTGGTTTAATTAAAATTACAGTTACTCTACAAAATGGGATCAGCTAAAACTGGAATATTAAAAAAAGACACGTCTTGTAAAGTAAAATGGATTATTGATTTTACCTTCGAAGTCTCCCTCTTTTATACTGGATATTCGATTCTCTTGCATTTCTAATTTTTTCAACAATTCTAACGAAGATAAAGCTTGAGTTGGGATTCTCGTTAGCTCATTTCCGCCTAAGTTAAGTCTTTTGAGTCTTCGGCTAAAAAAGTGTGAAATTTAAAAAAAATTATTAAAATAGACTGGAATATTTGAATTCTTTTGTTTGAAATTTGTATAAACAATATAGAACTTCTTAGGGTTGCAAATTTAAGAGATGTTATTTGTTACCAAGCAAATACATTTTCAAGTTATTTTTTATAATTTCGAATAGAAGATTTTGTTCTTTCTTTCTCTCTTAATTTTTTTTATTTGGAATTTAAAATATCAGTGAATAGAAGCGACTTACTTATCGAGCCCTTTGAATGCATCTGCTTCTATAATGGAGATCTTATTCTCATAAAGGGTAAGAATTTCGAGTGTATCAAGACCTTCAAAGGCTTTACCGTGGATAGCTGTGATTTTGTTACGATTTAAATTCAAAATCAAGAGATGGTGAAGGTCTTTTAACGCGTGGGATGGAACACTACTCAGCGAATTTTGGGAGAGATCCAGCTGTGTCAATCCCGTTCCTATAAGAAGAAACATATTTGATTTTGCATTTGCGAAATCATTCATATAAACTTTATAATTGAAATTTGTAACATGTTGTTTTCTAGAATTTCTTTAATATAATAATTTCACATATTCATTTTATTTAAGAAAAATTGCTTTTAATTTAATAATAACGTATTTAATAAAACCTAATGAATAGAATTCATTATTTATAATTACGTTTTAATAATAAAATGTAAATTTTTAATATACCATTTTAATTAATATTGAAAAGTTCAATTATATAAAAATTCTTTTAACGTTAGCTATACATTTAATAAAAAATTGTAACGAACTGAACATATATATTAAAAAAATATATATATTAAAAAAATTGTTATCTATATGTATATATTATTTATATAGATATAAATGTACACATGCATAAGAACGAGAATTATAAATTGTTAAAATTACTTTGCGTTTTTCGAAATTGACTAATAGTTATTTCGCAAAACGTAATTGATTTTACTGCACTGACTAATAATACGAAGTTTGTATCATCCTTTCTATTTTATATATAATTAATTTGTAAAAACACGTCGCGAGCGTAAAACTCAGTTGGAAAATAACATTTTCTATTATTTAATGTGCTTTCGACGTTGCGAATTAATGCAACTGAGTGATGTTGCGTCGAGACGCCTTCGTAGTGCCGCATTCTCATTAAGATCTCGGTACACGCGATGTGGTTATCTTCGCGTATCTAGAATACAGCAGGTGTAAAAAGAACGTATTTTCCAGTCCCTTACAGTAATTTATTCTGAATCTACGTGGCCGCAAAGGCGATGTGGTGATCAAATGACTCCGGGATTTCATAAGAGGTTTAAAGGTGGATTAAATTTGCAGTCGACTTTAACGTGAATCTTGCGTGACAGATTGAATGCTTCAACGTTGGCTTTAACATAAAAAAACTGATTTGAAATCGTCTCTGGAAGTTTTTTGAAGAGTACATGTACTGTTCCATGTCATAAAAAAATATTACATAGACCGGAAGAATATTACATGATACATGCAATAATAAAAAGCTCTTTTCTCTACTTCTTATTTATTGACTGCGATATGCTTTGAAGATTAGAATAATTGAATATCGTTGATATACAATATTTATAGGCAATCTTAGTCATGTGAACTGACTTATCAAATTTTCTTTAACAATTATTATTTTTGAAGAATTCTAAATTTCTAAATTTGAATTTATATATATGAGGATATTGAATTAAAATTCACGCTTTAATTAATTACTTATAAAATTGTCACAAAATGTAGTGATTATTTTAATAATCTCTAATATTAAAATTTTAATTTTAATTTAACATTTGTTATAATATAATATATATATATTTAACTTATATTTAAAATTATAATGCAAATGTTTATGATTAATAGATAGAACTATTAATAAATTTAACATTTTGTAATCCCATACTTTTGTAAACATTCAGCACTCTATCATACGATTTTTCGAATACTCTGTTTTTTTGAAATGTTTTTAACAATATGGTATTTTTTAAATTTCTTTGAAATTTCTCAAATAGATACTCAAATATCACAAGATTATATGCTGAGATAAAATAAAAACGAAAACAAAAGATAATATTTGTTTGTAGAAATTAATTTGAATTTTAAGAACAAAATTAATTTTACTATCGTCTATTTTGAATTTATATTTTATATTTCAACGAAATAAATTTCATTGATTTTATACATTCTATTTATTCCGAAAAAAAATAAAATAAAAATTTCTAGCTTTTCTTTGCGCGTATTGATATTTCTGTTTAGCTTCGCTTAATAAACGAATATCATATATACTTACCGATAGAACTAAGGGAAGATTCTTCAAGTACCGCGAGGCTACTATTATGAATGGTGAGATGGCGTATATCGAGCCCGAGGAACACGTATCCCTGCAACTTGGGCAGGGTGTTGTGCCTGAGCCGAAGATAGAATATCACGAGATTCGGCCTTCCCTTAAGCACGGCCATGGCCTTGGAGATGTGTGTCAGGTCGGTGATCTCGCACACAATGTCCAAGCCAGATTTCTTCACGCTGCAGTAACAGGGCGCGATTTCGCCGTGAGACGGACAGACTTGTGACGTTTGCGCTAAGCTCGTCGTCAGAACGAAGCAAAGCAACCACACCAGCCGCCACACATCCGACAAAGCTCGCTCCCTCATTTTTCGTGCGACTCCACACTTCTCCCCTTGCGACTTTGTCACAATGGCCGACCCTCCCGTGCCTTACTTTCGGCCTCCGTGCCTATCCCCCTGTTCACTTTCGCTTTCTGTCGGCCACACGCCTCTTTCCAATCTTCCTCTCGCGCCGTCTCCGTTTCTGTACCTGCAGCCTGCTACTTAGCCTCTGCTCTTCTATCCATTGTTCGCTCTGCCACGGTGTACCAGTACACCGAGTCTGCAAGTAAACGGGAGATCGATAAATCAAAAAGAGATAAGATGACAAAATCGAAACAAGAAATTTCATGTAAATAATCTTTCAAACAACTTCCTTAGGTAATAAGACATACATAATAAAAAACGTAACCCTCGCAAACAAGATTAATTTTAATTTTTAATTGTAATGAAATATTTCAAGCCAATTTTTTATTAATATCATAATGTCGTTATTTTATTACAAAAGTAATAATATAAAATGATTGATTCACCAATTTCTTTGTTTATTTAAATGTAACATTTATTTTTACAAATTGTTTAAAATACTTATCGATATATACAGTTACAGAGAATGTCATGGAAACAATAACATTGTTAAAATAGTGCGACATTAATTTCTTTTTAGTTTATTATTAATATTTATCCAATAACTGTGTAGTTTATGTAGAAATGGAAGATGGAAATTCACTGGAATTATTGCTAGCGCAGAAGAGCATACGTATTCTGGCACGAAGCAATAATAATAACAGTATATACGAACAGTATTCTAATCGTGTTGATTTATTGCAAACTTATAATACGAAAATATTCATATATGTGCATAATAAATGTCTACTTATTGGTAGTTACGATAATGGCACGAAACTTTTACATACAGTCATTAATGACTGTAGTAATTAAATTTTATTATTCGTTAGTGAAGTTATGTACAACATTATTAATAACATTATTATCATTTTTGTAATATTTCTTAAAATGTGACATGTCGAAAGCTAACAAATCAGTCTTGCATTTTATTTACACATGTTTAATTTATATAGACACTTTACAAATACATGAAACGTGTAACAAATGTTAGCACTTTATATTTAAATGTATTAATATTTTATTTCTAATAAATTTTATTTAAATAGCTTTTATTCCAAATCAAGAAAGAAACTTCATTTTATTATAATCCATAGTATACACAATAGTTTTATTCTAAATTGCTTATAGTGAAATCTCACTCCAAGAAAATGAAAATACAATCACCCTTGAAAATATTTCACTTTTTGAAAAAGAGGGACAATTTTCATTCTTTTTAGAGTCAATTTTGGAGTGAAAACTTCAAAAAAGTGAGATTTCTAAAAAGAATGAAGATTGTCACTTTTTTTTGAAGAAGTAAAATATTATTACTTTTTTTCACGTAATTACATTTTTACTCTCTTGAAATGAGATTTCATTGCAAGAAATTTAGAGTATTGTATCTCTGGTTAATTTTAATTACTCTCATTTCAAACGAGTTAGGTTTGAATCAAAGTTAGAACTCATCAAATTTTATTGTGATTTGGGAAGCGTGTTGAAATGATTGATTTGATTCTAGCAAATCGGATTCTCAGTTTGAATTACTATTATAAATACAGCTCTGTAATTTTAACATGCAGATGGAAAAAAACTAATTTTTCTAAAATAGTTACTAAATTTGACTTATAGATACAGATCTGAAAATAAATTTTATTGAACTAAGTAATTATATACGATATTCGAATTGACTGCTACAATGTCAAACTTTTTTGCAGCATTATTCATTATGTTAGAATTTCCTAACACTCAATTTGAGCATTCTACATAATTATTTTGATAGATCCAATAAAATTTATTTTCAGCTCTAGTTAAATTTTTTAATAATTCAGCAAAACTTCTGTTTTGTTTATGTAAGGATTAAGAATTAATGATTTAATTTTTATTAAGAAAAAGTCGATCCTGGATAATCGCTGTTATTTATATAGTTTCAATATTGATATATGTGTTTATCTGACGATAGCTTACTTGATATCGTAATGCAATCCAATTGCTTTATCAGCAACTTACCATGTGGCGTATCTCCTTCTAGCTCGTAATATATTCAACGGAAGACGCAAAATGGAATGACAATACGTATTCGCGCGATCACTAGGCATATCGCTTTTGATGTCACTATGTGAGTAATAATCGATTAGCTAATCGTTCAAACATACGCAATAGCCAGATCTCCTTGAACACTCGCGCATTTTTGTTACATAACAAATATATTCAAGATGAAATTCGCAGATGTTCATGAGAAGACTTCTCATGAAGGTTTGTGAAGCGAATCGAGTGTGAAGCAACGCGCTTCAGCGCATTGCAAGTTGGAACTAGGTCAATTCTCGTTTCATGCGCAAGTATCGAAATTCCTCTCCCAATAATATTTGAGTTTCGGACGACAGACGCAAAATAACGACCGATATTGCACAGCAAAGGTATCACTATTAGTCACAGCTTACGATCTCACTGGTGCGCGTGAATGATTTATTTTTCCGATAAACGCCTTTCACTATAGTCTACGCATTCCACCTACGTTGACACAAACTCGATTAACAAAGTCGCCACAGAGCCGTTCCATCCTTCCGTTACCACCCACTGAGTTATCATTGCTTTGCTTTGCCATTTGATAATAATATTTTCACCGCTGTCTATCGAACGCAATTGCACCGCGAGAATCGCGCTCGGTTGCGTCACGATGTTATCGTTGTTTTGCAGACAATTATTGACCGGATGTTTCAGATATATATAGTAATGCGTAATCAGTCGTTAGTTTTCTCAAAAGAAATTTATCTTCACGTTGCGACGTCCACATCAATGTGATTCACATCTGATACACAATTCTCTTGAAATAATCATCAGAAGTACAAGGCACAATCGATAAGATCCAGGTGGAATGATAATAATCCACGAATAAAATCCACAGAATCGACGAGGTCGATATAATGATGCAGCGATGCTATAGCTAAGACAGTCTTCTGGTTAAGACGCGAAAGCGTTATAATTTGTAGAGTCGAGCTCTCCGCTGCGTTGCTGGTGACCGGGTGTCCGTTGGCATTATTATTGCCTGACTAATGGACCCCTTCCGGTACAGGAATCATGGGATCGCGACCACGAGAATACGTCGGCCAACACTATCGTTGCGTGTCTATGATTGCCTACTATCACAGGCCAAGTAGGTGTTTCGTATAAAGAATATGTAACTACGAGGGAAAAAAGAGAGAATAATGGAAAATTTTAATACCTTGATTTATGAGTTTTCCGTACAAATCGTAAATGTTTTGGTAATGCTCTTTTTCCATGTTTGTTTTATGAAAAGATAAATAGTACATAAGCTTTTTGCATAAGCCTCTCCTAGTAAAAATCTTTCTATTAGAGTAGCAATATCGAAAAGTAAAATAACAAATATGAGATATGCACACTTTTTTATTAATATTTTTAATATTTTAACAACTGCGTCATTAAAAGATAATTGAAATGTGATATTGTTTACTGATTTCTGTGATAATTCCATGGAGCATGGTTGTGATAGTAGCAGTTAGTTAGTAGATAGTAGCAGAAGGGATGATGCAAACGAATTAATTCCTTTCACTTTGGAATGTAAATTTCTCTCTTCACATTTCGTATGTGCGAATCTGCACGAGTAATTTCTACGTATCAGCTTTGTTAATTCTATAAACGAATGGATGAATGCGAATATAAATTCATACTCAGGAAATATAAAGTTTTAACACAAATGTCATCAGTAAAATGAATGAGTTCATACTCTGCAAGCTTTGAAAACGTACGTATGGAATAGATATTTACCTACCGTATGTTTCAGAAGTCGTATCTTATTATATTCCAAAGTTAAACTGTGCAATATTCTAATATGTTCATATTTAATTTAATTTGAATTTATAATAACTTCGCATTACGTTTCAAGTTAAGCATGCTTAAACATCTATCTTTCTATTCGTATGACCAGTAAAACGAGGTCATTAATCTTTATGTAAACCTGTCAAAATAATTTCGTACAATCTTTCGAATTAATAAAGGTGATAGATATTGCTCTCTCGAATCAAATAATTAATTTTATTAGTGACGAGGTTATACCGTATCTCTTGTTTATTTTTCAATGCTTTCCTCATAATGAGAGGGTTATCAAACTTGAACTTCGAAAGTTGATTTATTTTGCTCAGAATTGTACTATCTTATTATCCTATTAATATTCATATAATATATCATATATATAATAAAATTGAATATCTTAACCGAACTCTTACTACTTAAAATATTAATCTTGAATCGGTATTATTGTTATGTCACACACACACACACACACACACACACACACACACACACACACACACACACACACACACACACACACACACACACACACACACACACACACACACACACACACACACACACACACACACACACACACACACACACACACACACACACACACACACACACACACACACACACACA
>NW_012130071.1:5892795-5911991 GCF_000143395.1 Atta cephalotes
ACACACAACTAACACACACACACACACACACACACACACACACACACACACACACACACACACACACACACACACACACACACACACACAGAGGATATTCCATGTAACTGTGATCATGATTTTTCCTCTTCTGATGATTTGACAAAAATATTGTTTGGAAATAAAAATTAATTAGTTTTTATTCGGCTATACAATGTTAAAAATTTGCAAAAAAAATCTTTTTTAGGTAAAAAGTCAAGTTTATTGATCCTACACGTCTAAATTTAAGATCTTCTAAAGGTTATAGGTAATTGAATTTGTCTTGACATAAGATACAATATTATGAAATTAAAAATACGTGATGCTGTTAATAAAATTAAGGTGACCTAGATTTTTTACCTAAAAAAGAATTTGTTTCAAATTTTTAATAGTGCAATTTGCAGCCGATTGAAAACCGACTAACTTTCATTCAAAATTTTTTGTCAGCTCATCGAAAGTGCCGGAAAAATCGTGATCACAGTTACGTGGAACATCGTGTATATAATTTAAAGATAATTTATTTTCGATTAATTTGTAATCGATTTATAATCTTACGTCAGTAAGTAGTTTATGGATTATGGTCTATGTTATGAATATTAGTGAGTCAATTTTTGCAGGTAAATAAAGAAAGAATGAATAATATGCACTTCGAGCATAATGTCTTCATATATTTTTTTACGAAATCAAAATGACGGATATATTGCTAATTCAGTTCGCAGTAATAAGTTTCGTTCGCGGAGGAGAAGGTATTAAGAGCTTTCAGTGTCCGTCTTGCTATTTTCTTCCAGGAGTGACGCTTTTGCACCTCTTAAATCCCCCGTTCTTATTTAGCACAATGAATGTGAAATTCAAAACCGTTATATCAGTATGCCATAGTTGAGAATTAAATAGTTCACACAATGAACGATGTCGAGATGACAAGATAATAAAGAAAATAAATATTAAACATAAATAATGCTAAAGTTGACAAAATCTCTTCCTCAAATTTCCAATAATTTATAAACGATAAATAATAAACGCTTATATGTGAATCATATATAATATTAATTTGGTTGAAATATGTATTGCGATGTATGTTACAAACTAGATTTGATGCATAATATGCTTTCAGCGCCATACGCGTTCTGCTTCTCAAAGCACAAATTGTGATCGGTGATAATGCTTTGGAGATAATGGATCCGAGAACAGTAATTAGCACATCGAATAGTTGAACGAGGGACGATATGTGAGTCCTTTTGGTTAACCAATTAATGTCGTCCAAATCGACTCGTCTTCGCTTGTCCAACAACAGCTCGCTTTGTTTGTATGATGGTTAACGTAGAATAAATTGTACAATTTAATGAGAGAAAGAGAGAGAGAGAAAAACACTCCAATAAATTGAATGACGTCGACATTTCGTTTGTAATATCGTTTGTAGCAGACACTCTTTTTTCACCTTTCACTGTGCTTACGCGATTAGATTTTTGTTTCAACAAAAAAACGAGATGAAAACAGATCATGATTTAATTAAATAATTATAATTAAATAATTATAATCTTTCAAACATTATCATGTTTTCTATAATACAATATTAAGAAAAAATATCACGAAGCTTTTAACGTACGATTAATATATATATAAAATAAAGACAAAATATATTCATAGGCATATCGTATTCATACTTATATTTATATTTATATCGTATAATTTATGATTCAAACATATTTGCGATTATTATTATTACATTATGATTAAATTATCCACTTTTATTCCATGACTTGTGTCTGTTGTATCTTCTTAATTAACAGATTCGAGTAGTGCTTTCAGCTTAATTGTACAGGTAGAAAATTCGCAATATTTTTACCGGATTATAATTTCACATTATTTAGCATTTTGTACGTACCTTACTCGAATAGCGAATGATACGTGAACAGAATTCAGACAAGCTGCTATTTTGTTTTTTACTTTTAATATTTTCATAAATTTATGATGATTACAAAATGTTTCTTTTTGCATCAATTGTTTTATGTGTTTTTGCGATCATCTTACAGCTTGATGTTTCTAATTTCGTTATATTATCATGCAATGATCCTCATTATTTCACTGTAAAAATCAAAATCAGACGTTCAACTCCCAGTTGAATTACAATGATCCAATTCATATGAAATTCTCGTATGTGGCCTAAATCCTTAGCAAGCTTCAACATTAAATATATGATGAGCTTGATATGCTTTATTAGTGTACATTACGCGCGATTAACATGCGTCGTTGGGTGCATCGATGCATGTGATGAAGATCGACGCATGCATTTGCAAATCGATGATGAACGTCACGTATGATTAATGTGCATTACACTGAATTTCTGGAACATTTTTATTATTTCATGCTTGCAGTATGAAATAACGATTGCTAAACTCAGCGTATATTTTGTGGATTCTATGACGATTTCGGGATCCATAATATTCGGATTCATTCTGTCCATATAAATTGTAAATTGCAATTTTAGAAACGCATTCAACCATTATTCCAAAAGAATATAGCATATTTAACATTTTACATGCCTTTAATTTTTATCGCCTCATTTACATTCGATCTGGGATTATAGGAATTATTAAAACAAATTATTAAAATGTCGGATAATATAAAAACGTGACTGAAGACCAGATTATTATTAAAGTAATCAAATTAATCATTTAGTAGTTACTAATCATTTAGTAGTAGTTACTAATTATATAAACGTCTATCATTTTATGCGCAGGAATCTTTCTATAATACAATTTAATAGAAATTCGATTCTAATTATAAATTTATAAAATCGAATGTCTTTATGTGATATGAATAAATAAAGTAGTTCCAAATATATAGTATAGATGCAATAATTAGATAGAATATATAAATCTATACATATGTGCATATATATTTTATTAGAACATTAACTAGGTAATAATCCTAAATGATCTCATCTCCAAGGAGACGTATCGCATTTGGCGAGCAAATTCGAACGTCGGAATACCTAGGCTTGATTGGATATTTGCATAAATCTTTTATGCATGTCGCATAGGCTTTAAGTCGCGGCATCGCAAGAGAAATATCCCACGAACTCGCAATGTTCTTACTTCGTGAAATCATTTCCGGAATTGTCCGTTATATTCTGTTGTCTCGGTCGCGAAATGAAAGAGACAGGTATACTCTGCTTTTTCTGGCCTCTCACGCAGTTATTTTTCCCTCCAGTCAGTCGAGGGAAAACTACATTTTTCTCCCATCTGACGGAAATCGCTGAACTTTGACGTACCATTTTGCGGATGCTCCACCACTATGTATGATACTTTTACAAACAGTATTCCATTCATAATTGAACTGCCCATCTTTTTACGTGGGAGAAAAAAAAACGAAAAACTGACTGTCATGCGACAATTCGGGCTGTATCACGAGTAAAAAAGACATTCATAAGTAATGCAATGCGAACGAAGAACGACAAACCTCGCAGAGCCATTAAATCATTGGCTTCGCAAGAACTGCTGCATGCAATGATCGGATTAGAACTTTCCAAAAATGCGTTCGTGTTCTGCCATAAGAAGATTACATGGAAGATTATGGTCCAGGTTCTCTTTACTGAACACGTGGGAAATACGTTATTCCGTTCTCTTCGTTCGCCCATTTCAACCATTTCTAGCCCCAATTAACTCAACTTGCCTTTATATTAACGCTTGCGGATATTACGTTCGTGCGAGCATATCAATTCACGAAGGCTGCATACATCTCAACTGAAACTTACGATGTACGTTAATCTTTCTCATCCCTTTCATAGCGTTCCGCATGCAGATTTTGTATAATACAGTTCACATCGTATCTAAAGATTAAAATGGACGAGGATGATTTGATTTATGAAACGACGAATTAACCCGTACGTCATTTTATATCGGATAATAGCATTATTAATATATATATTAGGTATAGTAAAAAGAAATCCATTGTTTTTCCATTCAATTTTATGCAAAAATAATGGATTTCTTTTTACTACACCTAATATATATATCTGATCATATCGGAATAACATCGACTTGCATATTATTTCACTCTTTTACATGATAAATGCCGTCTGTATATATAATATCCATCCATTTTATAAAATCGTAGCAATGCTCGAGGATATGTACAGCGAAAGATTGAACATTGATATCTGGCAGATATTTTTGCGCTACTATTTCAAAATTAGGTTGATAAAGAAAAAGTACTGAAGTAGTACACTGGAGTGTGCATTTCGCAATCACCGTACAACTTGCAACGTTATTCACTACCAGAATCTGATGTTCTCGACGGCCATGTATGACGTCGATGTATTTACTGACAAGATACGGAAATGCGAAATACCGAAATGCGCTTTTCGCATCGTAGCATCCGAATGCGCCATGCAAAGCTGAACTCTCGGCTGAACGCTCGTCAGGTAGAATTCATGGTGTACTTTTAATTCTGCATGAGACTGTACTGTGTGTTCACCTTTTAACCCCGCGGCAGCGTGACGGGATGCGACGAGTTCTATTCTAACTAAATATTTTGTTTTGAATACAACAGGTGAAAAACTCACAAACCTGCATTACATTTCCCAACCTCGAGAGTTTTGATCAAACTTTTAATATAAATTGTTTCATCACGAGTTTTTGTATAGATTGTCTGTTTTCAAAAACTTTAAAGGCAGAAGGAGATTAAGGTGAAAGAAATTAAAATTATATTGGAAATTAGATGTGTGTGTGTGTGTGTGTGTGTGTGTGTGTGTGCGTGTGCGTGTGCGTGTGTGTGTACCTACATATATTAGAAATTATATTGATTCATGTTATAAAAAGTTTTAATATAATTTTTTAATCTCATTAGTTTCTTTTCTTTTTATCTCTTTTTACCCTTAAGGAGATACTGGAATGACCAAATTATCGATATTGCAATCGTGTAAAAATATCCGAAATGAAAAAATGTCTTTTACAGGATTAAAGTAGACTCAAATTAAGAAATGATGCTGCGGACTTTATACTAAAATCATAAAAAATTAAAAACTTACTTAACTTTAACTATACTATATATACACTGGAGTCTTAGAAACTCCAGTACAATTTGCTAAATCGAGATTTTTTTTTTATTCTTTGAACCAATATATCTCCTTAATTACATCAACTTTTACATTATGGACTTGTTCCTTAATCAATTCTCTATTGATTGAAAAAAAATTAGTTGAAATATGTCCACTTTTATGAAAGTTACGGTAACAAATATGGATGGGAGGGAAACTTCCCAGAAACTCGAGTGTGTATATCAAGGGTAAGAAAAAAAGAATGTATGGAGTAAACTTTTTTTTGATTTTAGTATCAGGTTCACAGAATCATCTTCTATAATTCTGCGTCTACTTTAATCTTATAAAAGGATTTTTTATTCCGTTTAGTCAATTTGATTTTTATACAACTGTAATATTGATAATTTGAACTGTAATATCGATAATTTGAACTGTAATATCAATAATCACTCCAGTTCCTTTAAAGTTTTTGAAAATAGGCACAATAAAATTTATAAAAATAAATCAATTAAAGGTAAACAATACAGAGTAAATAATACATAGAAAAATGTCATGACTTCGAAAACGTTATAGCGATGTATTATTTGTTTTTAATTGGTCTTTAATAAAAGCATATGCACGCATATGGAAACGTAACGCTATGAATTTAAAAAATTTGCCATTGCCTAAAAATAATTTCGGATTGTCACCCCTGAAGAATAAAATTAGAATAAAAACGACTTTTGACATAAAATCGCGTGATTCTAAGAACATTTGATACATTCTGACATTACATCGCGACGTGTGTCTTAACGTAAAAATACGTCGCGATGTTCTGTCTCACCAATGATTTGATAAATAGTTGGTGAGTGCCAGAAACAGAAAGAAAATGAGCATTGCGCGAAAACCCAACAAATCATTTTCAGCGCGAAGCAGACGCACTTTCTTCGGCGGCGCCGATAGATATAATAGCTGGATAAGATGAGGCGACAGATAAGATATACATTCATCAGGTTTTTCACCTGACACTTAATGCTTGAAGAAAATAGATTTGACATAATGAAGCGCTTCCAGTTTCAACTAATGGTGTACCATTAGTCGAGTTCGTAAGAGGATTTTACATTCAAATATTAACAAAAGGTAGGAGAAATGATCACAAAGCTTTCTTCTTTTTTTCCACCCGATCGTGTAAACTCTCCTGCAACTCATCAATTTTTCTGAATGCCCAATTTGTCCGTTCAAGATTACTGCAGATTTATCACTTTATGCAATCTTATAAATTTTCGTTTTAACAACGATTTACTTCGTTATTCTTATCTTTCTACTTTATACAGATTTTATTACAATATCTGTTCAATTTTGCAATTCATCAGTGAATTATTTTAAAACTTACATTATCATTTATAACTTCGGGAACATCGTGCGACTTTCGTCATCTCACGAAAAGTTAAATTTAAAAAAATTTCTAAAAGTTTTGAAAAAAGTTTAGTGAATCAAGAATAAATTTATAACAAAAAATTATATTTCTTCTTTCTTTCTTCTGTAAACTCTTTAATTTGGAAATTTAAAAACATTTTGTAATTAAAATAAAATTTTACACAAGAAATTCGATATTATTATGAAAAAAACCAGCACTTTTGTGGAAAACATTTTAAAGCTTAGAAAGCCTATACTTTTTTGTTTTTGTTCAAGCTATAGCGCTTCAATGGAAAACAAAAATATTGAAAAAAATATCACAATTTTTAATATAATTTAATTTCTATATAATTTAAGAAAATAATATTGTGATATAAAAAACACATTTAAAATTCTCTCTTATTTAAAATGTCTTTTTGAAAATTTCTCTATAATTTTTTTCTAGATTGAGACATTTAACTTTTCGTGAGATTTCGCAAGCCTTCTCAAATTTTTGAAATATTACATATTACATTACATTAACACACAAAATAATGTATAAAATTTTACAATTACGAAATATTATATATATAGAAGTTTAGAGAAAAGTAACAAAGAAAAGAATTATCGAAATTATATAAGTGTGTGTATATAAAGTATCCTAAAAAGATCGGAATACCTGAATCTCGGAAATTATAAGTTTTACAGAAAAGTGTGTCAGACAAAAGTTATAGGGTTTCAAAAGATCTATTTACTGATCTTATCAGTTTGATTTTGGATAGCATCGCCAAGATCAGGTCAAAGTCACAATGAAGTTTTTTAAACGAAACACTTTTGATTTTAGAAATAATAGTGTCAAGCTAGTGTCAAAAGCTTTTCAAAACATTACAATAAAATTATTTTTCATAAAGTACTTTTCGAATTATAAAGCTTGAAAGTTATAGTACCGCATTAGCATTATGCAAGAGCATTACTGTTCAAGCGACGGCTAAAACCTCTTGAATGTTGTTCAGAATTATGTTCTGGATAATTTGTTCAGATCAAGGTCATTGGAGATTGTTTCTCTTATTTTCATTTTTGCACTGAAAATTCATTTTTATGTTAGTTATATATTATTATTATGCAAAAAGAAAATATAATACTGCTCCAGCTAGAATATATGTTTGTATCTGGAAAATTGTGTTTCATACTCGTAGAATTTGTGACACAATATTCTAACAATGTATGCAAGAAAATATATAATCAAATATGAATCACCAGTCATCCGACATTGAACATTATAGAAAAATTTTCTTGATGACAAATGGTTCCGATATAAATTTTTATCTCTGTCATCTATATTAATTAGATACAAAATATGTTACAGTGTTTGCTAGTCATTTATCCATTTTAGCTAAGTTTTATATCTAGATCATTTTTCACTAACTGAGAACAAGATTATTTTTTTCGATGTTTATATAATTTCGAAATAATAAATCCTTTTTCATGTTTCATTACGTGAAATATGTTTTGTTCTCATGAATATTGACATCAATATTATATGACGATTCTTTTTTCTTTTGTTACTTTTTTAAACAATATTTCGTTTTTAGTTATAAAATTCTATGCCTACACATTATTTTATCATTTCAAAGATTAAATATCTGTAATGTAAATATGACATATAAATAATGACATATAAATAATTTTCAAAATATTGCATTCGATATATTATACATTATAATATATTATAATATCGATTTTATATCGAAGAAGTGAAATTTTATGCAACGTCCTATACGCATCACGTTTCCGTGTCTGGTTTCAACTATTACTAAATTTCAACATTTCAGACAGAGTAAAATTAATGGGCAATCTCTATCGCTTTCCAATTATCGCCGCTGTACGGAATGTGTATTTCCAGTTAGTCGTTTTATTATTGACGCACCATTTTATTTGTTCGTATTTCGTTTTCTACAGTCTGCGAACTGTCAAAAGAAATTTATATAAGATATTTTAGTTTTTGTGAAAACATGCCAGTGACATATGTGTATAATTCTATTCTTCATCGATGTACCTTGGATTTAGTCGTTAAAGAATAAAAACTGTTTTATTTTTAAACAGAATATATATTATACGTACATAATAACAATCTACGTAGATTAATGTCGAACTTCCACTCTTTAATAAATTTCCATGTTATGTTTCAATTTCCCAGTGCGAATGAGTGGGCATTAAATCATCAATGCATGAAAATAACGTTATCGAATACATGAATAGTTAGTCAATAGATTGCATATTTCTCGGCGTACGCGTGTATATCCATTTAATTATGAAAACAACTAGAACGTAATTTTTACGTAAACCAATACATAGCTACAGGCGGTTTACACAAAATTTTTCAACTTTTGTATTTGAGTTTAAAAAATTGAATTATTAAAAACATACGATGTATAAATTCGTGTGCAAGTAATTGAGTTCTCTCATTCAGCTAGCCTCTCCATTTGTCCGTTCTTATTTCCGACTAAAAACATTTCGCACTTGAATCGTCATAGACTTTTACGAACGATAGTTCTCCTATGTCGTGAAATATATGCAAATGCGATGCGCAGAGTAACAGAGACATGTCACGCATCGGGAGTTTACATATATATTTTCCGTATACATGTGCGTCGCAATGGACGAATGCGTTGAATAAGCATCGCGTCGCGATGTCGAACTTGGTTCCGGTCGCGGAACCATGGCATTCGTTAGCGCCGGTATAACGGCTGAATGACCTAATGAATCGTGCGTGCGTCCAACAGCGGATTCCTAATTAGATCTAGCTTGTACGCCACGGCATTGTCCTGTCGCGCGTATTAATATAAACGGTACAATAGCATGTCCATCATAGTTAGAACATGCCTCATTTAATATTAATAATTATAAGCTTAATTTTCAGACACGTCTGACAATAATAATAAAATTATTATGTCTGCGAAACATATGTAAATGTCATACATTTAATGTCATACATTTGATGGATATTTTTTTATTAATAAATTTATTAACGGATTTGGATAGTATGTTTCTCTCTTACTCAATTAATTGTGTAACATGTTAAATTGCAGGAAGCGATTGATTGGGGAAGATTGTATTTTGTAAGATATTTTTTATTTAGAGAAATAAATATCATTAATTGATTGTTTCATTGTATTAAAATGACATTTTGATAGAAAATTAAGTTTAAATTCTATAGAAACTCTCCTTGATTATCTAATTGTAGCAATTGAAAAGTGACTACGAAATTTTTTAACAATATTAATTTAAAATTAAATAAATCCATTGCACAAAATAATTCCTAATGTAAATTAAAAGTAAAATTCAGTCATATTACTTTTACAAATTGGATATTTTTCTTTCTAAGAATTCAATATCTGAAATATGATAATGCATTTTTCGTTTTTGCCATTAAAATTTTTACATTTTTATCGGAATTTTATTGAAAGTAAAAAAACTTTAGAAATATATTTTCATTCTGAAAATTATTAAAAACATGTAGCTAAATAAAATAAAAGACAATTGTTTATAATAAAATAATTGTTTATACAATTTCAAAAAATATAACATTTTATAAATCATATATAATATAAAATAATAATTTATATATTTTGTTTATCATTTATACCGAAATTATCCAAGAACGTAAATATATACAAAGTAACTCCGGTATGTACACCGCACCTATCAAAAACTTAATTTATATATACTATTTATTATGTTTATAGTAAGCAAATTATATCAGTAAAAATTTTGTACTGTTTACTATGAAAAAAATATTAGAAATTCGAAATATTTATTTTTCATATTAAAAAATAAATTGTTTGAAACCCTTGCATTTTTGCCGTACATCCCATAGGATTGGGATATGACTACTCATAAGGGGAGAAGAGGAATATATATGGCTCATGAAAAATTTAAAAATAATGCATATAAATAAGACGTATAACGACACAGTAACTTATAAAATGTATTTATAAAGTTTTATTATGGAATAAGAATGGTGTAAATATGTATATGAAGTAATAAATAATAATTACAATCTTCTTACATATATTACAAGTATATTACAAGTGTTATGACATGAGGTACATATTTCATATAATGCGTTTAATGCAACTGAATTCAATCTGCGCATTTTGTACGCTTTTTGGCATAAATCCCGCTAAAAATGTCGTATATCCTAATGCTGGAATATATAAGACAACAAACTAAACAAAGAATACAAAAGCAAAGCATTTATTACACAACATTACATTCCACTACACGTATGTATCACGAAATAACCATTAAGTCTTTTACACGCCCTACAGTAATCATTTTATGCAGATTATAATTTATGACGTTACTTACATAATTATGGCGTTACTTACTACAGTGACAAATCGATTCAACTCACAATAATTTCATTAATATTATTATCAGTAAGAAGCTGAAATCATAACACAATATTAATATAACATAAAGACATGTAACAGAGTAATTGCGGGAAAATTATCCCCACTCCTATTTTTTCTAACTTCTGCAGCGTAGAACCCAACGCGGCGTATTATCCTACAATATTACAATATAGCAATATTGTGTATCAGCATAATCTAACATTTTAACATAATGTATTCAAATTATATAATAGTTAATCTACATATAAATGAGAAATTTATCATTAAAGTTTATGTATATTATTTTAGAAAGAAAAGGAAAAACTTTTTCATAAATAAATTTTTAATAATTATAAAATCTTGAAAAGTTTTCCTATATTTAATATAATGTAATGCAAGTATTATAGGTAGGATATTTTTAGTATCATGCCTGGCTATATTATGATAAGATAATTGAAATATATAATAAAAGAAACCTTAAATAACACGGTATATCACAAGACTTATTATTAATCACATTGAGTCAGATTTCTCGTTCTATTGACAAAGAGATTTCATTCGCCGACAGATATAATAAACCGTAAAATCCGATTATCGCACATTATCGAGTCCTTCATTACGCGACAGAATCGATAGGTGAACCTTCGCCATCACGCCATCACGGAAATCTATCGCGTAACGAAATCGTGATGAAGTTAAAACGTTTATTTAAAGACACGCAATAGTGAAAGGATTACTGGCTGAGAAAAAGAAAAGTGGAGAAAAATCGACAGAGACAGAAATGTGTAGATACTATAAGAGAGCCTAAGACGTTCATGCATTAAGTGATCCATCCGTGACAAACTGAGGTCGACTGCAGCTCTCTATCCATGGGAGGTAATTTTATATTCTCCCCTTGGCCTCATACTCTGCCACGACGTTACTTCACCTGTTGGTTGCTCGACGTTTCGCTTGGCCTCCCTTAACGTATACGTAATATTGATCCGCCACCACCACGAAGGGAGGTGAGTCGGGTTCCGACTATCCTGCAAGATCTCAGCCATGAGTATAACGTGACTCGGGCGTATAATTACGATCGTCCTAACTGGTATTCAAGAAAGACAGCATCAAGAAAGTGTCCCCGTAAGAAGATGACCCATATCTTTAGATTGGCCAATTATACGTCTTGGAACAGACTGCCGCCTGTATTTCTCAAAAAATACGGGATTAAAATGGGTTTCTCTTCGAGATACATTGTAAGTAATATAAAAGCTCTCTGCTAAACTAACGTGCCATATCAGCGCTATGTGAGTACTATTTGTATATCATTTGTCCTCCACGCTCAAAACGCAATGCGCAGTGCTAAATATATCCATACATGTACATGTGCAAATTTAATCTAGAACGTCTAAAAATGAAATACAATTAATATGATTATTAATATCTACTAATACGATTATTTTTTCTTGTTATTCAGAAAATTGTAATAATGTTATCTTTTACCTCGATGCAGAAAAAAAATAACGTGGAAACAGAGATTGTTATGTTAACTGATGGTCGACGTTAATCGGACGGAGAAACAAAAGCCCATATTTTTCCTTGAAAGTATTAAAATCGGATAAATTAACTGCACGCTTCTGTGTCTTCCATTTTTACCTTATTCGCAAGGTATAGAATTAAGAAAACGAAGTAACTTTGCAAACTTCCACGAGGTTTCTCGCGTTTAATTACTTACACTAGAATTGAATTCATGACCTATTTAATTCGCCCACGAATTTCGAGCCATGGTACTTCTATATCACGCGATGTATTTTAACAGTCAGAAAGAACATCAAGATGTAATGTGAGTTCAGCCTCGAAAACAAAGAAACATCTAGCAACAGGCGAATCAGATTTTTATAAAATCTGTCTATACTACTTAGTAGTGTACTTGGATTAAATAAATAAAAGTAAATTTTGAGTAAATGTTGATATTACTAGGTCAGTTGCATTCTGCCACTCGTTTCATTGTAATAGATTGAATCAAGATAAATACATATTTTAAAAGTATTATTTTTATATTTATATATTAGTTGCACGGAATTGAATAAACAGATATGAATTGTGACAGTTTAATTGATTAAACATATTCTTTTATATCAAATACGCAAGATGTAATAATGTCAGTTTCATATTTAAATTTGATGATTTTTACGTTCTTTTGTTAAATAAAATTCATTCCTTAAATAATTTGCAAAAAATTCTTTAACTTTTCTTTAACTAAAATAATTAGCTTTATAGCCACAGTGCGCAATTATTATTTAAAAAAGTACTTTGCAAATTTTTTGCAACTAAATTCTTGAAAAAATTGCTCTTTATTATATATATACATATATAAGGAAATTATATTTTCTTATTTTAATTAATTATCATACTGTCTATATTATTAAGTGTATTCTTGACATTTTTGTCTCATTAATTTGAACATCTGCCTTTAATTATCATCTGTAGTACAAACACGATTGCTGTTCAAATCAATGGTACTACAGAATATCTTTCTATGCAAATCAGTTGAGAGAGTGCACTTTGGATATGAAATAAAAATGCATTTCTTTCTATCTCATTTTATGAGTTATATTAAAAAAATAAATTTTGTGTAAATTTTATTATAAGAATAGAAATACTGAAAAAGTAAATGTACGTTGCTAGTTTTTATACTATCGAAAGAGAGAGAGGGAGAGAGAGAGAGAGAGATAACTTATTTTAACATTTTCTAATTAAAAATTGTTATCTAATTGCAAATTGTTATAGAAAAAAACTTAATTGTAAATAAATGATATTTTATCATAAAGTAGTCTGTAATAGCAGACATATTATATGATATTAGAGTATAAGAAGAAATATGAGAAGATTAAAATTTTAAATCGTTCGAAAATAATTGAGTATTTCTAATAATAAAGAATAAAACACTATCTAGATCAATCGTTTTGACAAATATATTTCTATTGCGGGATTGTGATATTTGTGACATGACGGTTAATGCATTTTTATGATTTTTGTCGACATCTTATTTTACGAGAAATAATAAAAATAATTATCTCGGCTATGAAGTTATTTATATCCTTATCATAAAATCTTGATTTCATGTTAGTTTGGAAACGAACTTTATTGCTATTTTATTGCATATATTTGAAAAAGCCTGTAAAATTTTAACTCTAAATGAAGAAGAACAGAAGTTTCTTATCTTACATCATAAATATATAATAACAAAAAATATTTTTATATAAATGTATATCCATAACTAATATTATTAAAAATAAATAAAATTTTCATATGTATTTGCCAGAAATTTCTAAATACTTATAAATATATATTTGTACTTAAAAAATATATATTTAAGCAAAATAGATCGTCACTCACATATATATAAGCATCTGTACATTTCTTTTTTAATAACAGCCCACCTTAAACCATATTAGCAATTATGAATTACTCAATTGCGATGGAGTCAAAGTTATTAAAGTTATAGATAGATTTTGCGGTTGGAATAATCTCATGTTGTAAAGATGTATCGCACACATGCAACGAGCTTCACGAAATATCGTTATCAAGCTTAACCTCATTCTCCACTCTGGTGATATACGCGAACGTTTATGATGTCATCGAAACCGCAAGTATCGTCGTATCGGTCGCGATAAAATGTGTCAGGTATTTCCCCAGAAATTTTCGAAAAATTACGATCTTCTAGGTCACGCGACGATTTCCTGAACATGCAAAAATCTCAAGAAAGAAATCCCGAAATTCGAAAAGTAAGATAAGAATTCGTGAATCATGCAAGCAATACACTGAAATATATTTTTTCAAGTATTTGAAGGTATGCTCAGTTTTGAAATAAGTCACAATAATATACGTGCTGAAATTTTTTATAAAATAAAGTTTTCTTATAAAATTTGTTGTACACAATATATATAATTTCATGATTTATATACTTTTTTCATAATAAGATAATTATGGGATAAATGATTTTATATTCTTTGTTATTAACTTCGATTAAATTGTTTGTTTGAATATTTAATTTTAACACAATTTGTCTGAAAGAGAAAAATACATTTAATTATGAAAAATGTTATAAAACGAGATTTATTAGACTATCAAAATTAAGAGGAAAGCGTTTTCATACAAGTTGTTGAAAGCATTCACACATGAAAATTATTTAGAAACTTATATTTCCATGTAAATAAATTTTGTAATGAAATAATTCAATTATTTCGGCTTTTATTAAAACGATACGATTGATGATCAAAAAGGGAATCATTAATTAAACGTGTATGAGATATCGTAAAACATTGCAACCGATGTATTAATCTGCTACCCAATATCGGTGATTATATTAATTTGTTATGTCAGTTGCACTGCCAAAAGATGTCTTCAACAAGCTGCATTTGCATTGGCATTACTGTGGGCCAGAAACGAAATTGCTACGTATTTTTTACAACGTGTAATGTGTTATATCTTGTTGCTGTTTTAATGTTTTTTTGTTTACGTTATTATAGTTCTAATTCCTCAGACAATACCCGCTATGTATCACATCGTTAAATCCTACATCTTTCTTCCTAGTTATCACTTTTACGGAGATACCCTCGCAAGAGGCACTTTCCGCTCCGCAATTCAAACACATTTTATAACGTCAGCTACTTCTACTCATATATTGTTGAAATAGAAATAATATCATTGTGGTTTTACATGGATAATATTCATAACATGGATAAAAAATTTTGGATAAAAAAATTTTTGTATAAAGATATTACGTAAGTTTTCATATACACTACACACGAGCGTGTCATGTATAATTCGTAACTATTAACATTATTTTTGCGTAAGTAATACTGATTCGGTAACTGAATTATTCGATTTCCAATTTCATGTGTAAGTTTGGCCAATCGCTAGTAGAGTCACGAAAAAGTAAAAATAACTCAATTGAAGAAGCGCTCAGAAAACAAACAGTACCAAACGTAATACGAATATAAAGGAAATTGCTACAGTTCTGTTTTATAGGACATTTGTAATATAGTCTTTTAGGGAAATCCAATTGATATGTTGCAATATTAGATTCGTAACAAAAGATAAATAGCAAATATTTACCGAAGGAATTTTTAACATGTAAACAAAACTAATTATCTTTTATAACATTATAATTATTTTTTATTACATTATAATAATTTTAATTATGTTCAATTATATTAGTTTGCATTACATTAATTAAATTACGCTTTTTAGTTTCAAATTTACTTCATTACAGTTTATCTCGATGTTTAAATATATTTATTTCTATTGAAATATAAGTATAGTTTCAAATTCCTAGTTTAAAAATACTCTTTACATAAATATAGTTTAATATTTATAATTTAATATTCTTTATATAAACATTTCTATCTTATTCTACAAGAAAGATTATTTCTTCTCGTTGAATGTTACAAATAAACACATAAGAACTATCGACCATCAGAATTCGTACTATTACTGACAAGTTCTTTGAGCACAAGCTGAGTTCCGGATTTGATTAAATTGCATGGAGAAACTTGTATTTCAGAAATTCCGCACGAATTAGAATTACAACGGTTCGTCCAGCTAATTCGTTGTTGTAGTAATATTATATTATAACATTTTGCATGAAAAATATGTTTTACATGGATAATTACGCTAATGTAATTTTAGGTGAGATGAGAAAAGATGTTAGGCAACGTGACTAAAATTTGTAACCGGATAAGTCTAAGTCTTTTTAAGTAAAGAATATTTTGCTGTCGCAATAAGATCATCATTACTATTACTTATTTTTAATATACAAATTAAATTTGATATAAAAGTTTCCATAATAATATTTGCATGTTATAATAAATCTGTTTTAATTGTAAAACAGATTTAATTGAAAAACCTTGTCAGGCAAATATATTTGCAGAATTACTAATTTACTGAAAATAGATTTAATTTTAAAGCAAAGCTAGATTTACTGTGAAATCTAGCTTCAAAAAATTTCCTTTACTATTACAATAAATGCATCACTGTTTTAACAACAGAATAAGCGTTAATTTACGTTAAATTAATTGATAGATTTAATTATAAAAAATATTTATAGCGAAAAGAATTAATGTTATTAACTTTTTTTGCTATCCATATAATAATTCATAAAATTGAGCATAAAATATGTTGTGTCAGTGATATTTGAAACAAGATAAATACATACATTATTTTTATATAGTGAATTTTTATAAATTAATTAATGTCTATATTATTATTAGTCTATTTTTATATACATAAATATTTACAGAATATTACGTTTTCTGAAATTTTTGCACTTTCATTGCGCTTTCATTACGCTCAAACCTTTATCTTACTTTCAGATAGCTAACATTGTAACGTGCATATATTAGCACGACATATCAGTCAGTTTAATCTATGTTTCTAAGAAACTTAACTTCGCAGTAATATATGATAACATGTGTCCAACAAAAGTTTTTGAAGCATCTGGAAGACTGAAACAATGTTGTGCATGGCACGAGCAGCTTCTGTAGCTACATAGAATCTGGTATCAGATAGTAATCCGGGTTAAGTTCTGGTCTAAGTCTGGGGTTAAATACGCGGTCACCCTAGATTTGCTGCAAGAGTTAGTAGCTTTAGTCTTGACTCATATTTCATAGGAACAGCTGGTATCAAGGATCTCGGTAAAGATTTCCTGTACTCGCGGGAAACCTGACCTCTAAAGCCACGAAGATTTATAACATTTTTTTGTGCCGAGCTTAGACATATATTACCTTCAAAATATCGCGTTTAAATGGATTTTCACAATTGACTCTAATAAAATTTTCGCGCTAACAAAAAGACATTCGTCATAAAATTAAAAAATACTGATTACAATTTTATCAGTACATATTTTGAGGATAACAATTTTTATGCATGTCTTCTTGTCAATTGATGAATTAACAGTAAAAAAATTGCTCTTAATTAAAATTTTAATATTGCGTGCGTTCTCATAAAGTTATTTCACTAGTATGTATATGTGTATGACTCACTAACAAGAATGAATAACATTCTTGGTAATCTTTTGTGTAATTAATATTCGTGCACGATTATTCCCTGCAGAGACGGCACAATGTCCCAGCTTGGAAAAGTTATAATCATAATCATACAGTTACTATTTTAACATACGTATATTATAATTGATGCCGCAGTCTAGACTCGGACCGTCGTTAAAAAAGACTCATGTATGTACTTCCGTTGGCCATAAATAACAATTAGTGCCCGGAACTCTCTGCAATGTTAACTAGGATTAGCAATGGCCGTTTCTCTCGTGAGTAAAATTAAAATATTCCGGCGCGTAGCGTCCAATTATAATTCCCGTGCTCACTAATCAAGTTCCAATCGACATTACAAAATATATATAGAACATATAGGTATAACATATATCGCATGCCAAATAATTACACTACGTAATTAATCACAGTTTTCACCAATATCGTACATAATTGGTGACTAGTACATAATTGGACACTAGACGATATTAAATATTGTTATACTATAAGCAATATGACTTAACATTATTAATTTCCATGTAAGTTTATAAGGTATTTATTGTAGATATATACATATATATATATATATATATATATATATGTGTGTATATACATATATACATATATATATATATATATATATGTATATATGTATATACATATATATATATATATATATAAAACAGAGAATGACAAAGCGATAAATCGGAATAGAATAATTAAATATAATTTTATATGTATTGTAAATTTAAATAATTTGACAGTCGAAGAGTTATAAGCCTTTAGCTTTGAGTATACATAACATTGCATAATTATAACAAAATTCTTTGATGTATAAAAATTTTTTAGTCAAAGTAAATGAATGAATTAACAGACAGTGGGGCTGATTATAATTGTTATTTTACAACGTATGAGTTTGAAATACTCCACGAATTATTTCAGTTAATAGCAAGCTTACGTTTACCTCACTAGTTAATCTTATTAAGCAAATGAAATATTTACGAAGCTGTTTCCATTTAGAGAGCCGTATGCGGTGTTCTGAGACTGTGAGTCTGTACTAATAGCACCAAAACATTCATTAATTAGCACGTCTGAGTGCTAAAGCTGGTCTGTCGATCATAAACTAATTGTGAAAGAAACTTATTGTGTTTATAATTATTGAAAGAGAGAAATGAAGAAGAATGGGGGGGGGGAGAGAGAGAGAGAGAGAGAGAGAGAGAGAGAGAGTATTATTATATAAGTAAAGTAAAACGTAAAGTAAAGTAAGTAACTAATAAGTAGTATTAACTTAATTAAGTTACTAATTAAATTTAAATTTAGTTTTTAGTTTTACGTAACTAAACT
>NW_012130071.1:5912252-5917313 GCF_000143395.1 Atta cephalotes
GTAGTAGTAGTAAGTAAGTAAGTAGTAAGTAAGTAAGTAAGTAGTAAGTAGTAGTAGAGTAGAGAGAGAGAGAGAGAGAGAGAGAGGAGAGANANGAGAGAGAGAGAGAGAGTATTTCATATAGAATAAACGATAAGATCAATGATATTCAAATTGCATTAAAATTATGTTTTTCTGAAACAATTAAATCGCTTTTCTGTCAAATATTGCTATTAAATTGCAGCATATGTGCAATAATTTCATAACAGAATACATTTGGAATCATCGAACGCAGAGAGAATTACTTGAGAATTACTTACTACAATAAGACTTGTTAATAACGAATGTTATTAAGAAATCATTTTTTTATGACACCTATTGTATGATTAATTTTATCGATGTACTTATTTGATAGCACAGCTAAGTTCTTATTATAATTATCTATTAAAATTATTATAAAAGAAAATAATATATATAGTATTATCATCGAGAAAATGTTTTAAATAGAACGTTTTTGTTTATCTTCAAATGCGAATAATATCTTTTATTTAAATATTAATTAATATTAATAATATAATTGTCATTTCATTTGAACATTATCGAATTAATGACATAATTTTCATTTATATCCCTATCATTTGTATCGTAACCTGATTACTACAGGTGTAATGATAAAGCTTCTATCTAGTAATATCCACATAATCGACACCATATATAGGTACCTATATACGTACATGGATTACGTGCTAATAATTTCATCATGCAACGATTTGCGGGTTACCTGGATAATACCATTGAGAAAGGAAATCAAATACTAAATTTTTAATTTACCAAACAAGATTGCCAGCCAATGAGAATAACTCAATCAACAAACAATGGATTTTATAAATCTGCTTGAACGTGACTGTAATGTGAATTGCTAAATTCAAATTAAGCAGAGTTATTAAAAATCTTAAAACAAAAGAATTGGAAGGAGATTAATCTGCCTTGATGTAAATTATAATTTTGATTATATTTCATCGTATAACTTCGCGTATTTATCTTCGAAAAGCTCTGTAAGCCATAACGATTTCCGATAGCGAACCTGGCATAGGTGTGACACGAATGCCGCTCAAGTTTTATTCGTTGCACCAGTGTATCTCGGGTTTGGTTGAAATGTGACTAGAATTACATGTCACAATTTTTACAACAATGTCGGCGATTCTATTTCCGAGACAGGAAAGAAAATCTCTTTAGTAATATGCGCGCCATGACAAGAATAACGGTTTTACAATATTCTACCACCGGCATATATGATATTCCTTTGATGAAAAAGTATTTGTTAATAATATCAGAAGGAATCCTTTTTTATTTGTTATTATTCTAATCGTCATTCGCGTAACTTATTAATTTGTAATGCTAAACAATTCTAAAATACATTAAAAAATGTTGATTAATTGAAATTTATTTGAAATTATATAAAAAATGTATTTTTAATTCATTTAAATTTGGGAATTCATTCCTTTTAAAGCATTTTTTACTTTTAATTGTAAATTCAAACGTTTCGTAATAAGTTTATATATTTTGCTAATAAAAATTAATCTTATTTATAAAAATTAATAACGCTTTGTTACGAAATGTTTGAAATAATGAAAGAAATCTAAAGAAATTACAATTATTTTTATATGCTTTTGACGCATCTGACATATTGATTTGCGTCCTTTAGCAAGCAACTGTTTCAATTATTGCAGATCGCTTTCCACCTTGACCTGCTAAATGTCGCATTTCCCATGTAAAATGATTGAACTAATTGGACGGTATCTGCCAGTACAGATGAAGCATTAAATATTATCATTTGTGATAGTGTTCGGCAATAGCCGATTATCCTAATTAGCTCTTTCCGCGTTGATTCCTACGATGGCTACGAGTGTGTATGTGTATGCGTGTGTCACGGTGAAAATTAATTTCTGGCACGAAATACTAGTGATTTTCACATTTGATACCGAATATACGATGATGGATGTGCTCGTTGAAGGTAAAAAGAGAGATAGAAACCAGCAGCCCGGCGACTGCCGAGGCTGATCACGCTTCGTAGTAATTAGAAATCGATATACCGTTATGTTTTCCTTTATCGCTCGCGACGAGGGAATAAGAAATAAGTCATGCGTATACAAATATTGTTACTTTTAAAATAGTTCCATTATCAAGTAGACGAATATGTATAGATAATTAAAAACTAAGAAGCAAAAAGATTAAAGTGCTTTGCTTATTATCTTTACTTCCAGTCACAGAATTAAAACGAATTTTCTTAATAGCGTTAAGAAAACATTCTTTTTGTACGTAGCTGTGACTGGTATTAATGTGAACATAAAAACAGTGTAGGTAAAAAGAATCTTAAAGATCAATCTTGTGGGATGGTTTAAAGTACTTGTTCCTAACTTTCCAATCTTTTCCCAGTTTTTCCAAATTGTTTGTAGAAAAATGTTCCTCTATATAACTTCGGTGAATTCAGTAATTTTACTTAGAAGGACTAGAAAGTTTCAGAAGTAAAGTTCTACATTTTTTCGTTTTTATAACTTGTTTATTTTACAATAAAAAAATTCATACTTTTGATAAACTTGGTTAAAATCATTTCGTTGTTTCTACATCGAGATAGGATGCAATAAAGCTACAGAATCATCTCAACCGTCGTGGTTTTCATCCATGTGTGGCATCAGCATCAACGTCACGTAACGATGTGACGCGGATATGGTAGCTGCTATCTAACGCAGCAAAGCCGACGTAGTTAGGGAACGATACGTGTCGCGAGAGATACTATTTAATCAGGAAGAAATGATCGTGCTCTAATCGCGATCCGAAGACGGTAATCTCATAAAGATTTAATTAGAATTAAATCGAATTTTAAGATATGGAACGTTACTTGCCAAGAAAATTTCGAAAAGTATACTGAAATATTTTTGCAGTTTCACCGAGCAATCAATTGGAAAAGTCTTGGCTAAACACGCGTTTAAAAAACACATTGATCGCGTAACAATTCCGATGATGAGCACCTTCGAAATCCGAAGCAAATTACACTTTATAACAATATGCATTAAAGCTAATGGTTAGAACAAGCTTTATATGCGATCTGAAATCAGAACTGACCTCGTGTACCACTTTAATGACATTATTTGACGCTTCAGAAATTGATATTTTAACGAAAACTTAATAAAATATTGTCGTGCTTTATATTTTCGATATGAAAAATATCTTAATATTCTTGATTTTTTTTAAATTTCATCTTTTATCTATTTATTTAAAGAATTTTACATTATAGACTTTTCAATTATTTTAACATGACGACTTCAACTATTTTAAACATTGGAATGAATGGCAGTGGATAGAAGATTTGATCTAAATTTAACTATATCATCTTATATATATCTATACACACACACACACACACGCGCGCGCGCACGCACGCACGCACGCACGCACGCACGCACGCACGCACGCACGCACGCACGCAAACATAATATCGAAGGAAACTCAAATCGGGATCGAAACGAATACGATATAGTATATATATTTTATTTTTGGCATTTGACAAATTTAAAAATGAACGAAAGGATTCTGATCATATTTCAAAGTTATGATTATTTTAATTAGAATTATAATAGATTCAAGCAGGAAATTTTAATTTGTCCATTTTTAACTAAAATTATATTTAATACAAGCAGATTTTTTTTCAGTGTTTAATTATTGAATATATAAGCATAATAATTCACGCACCGTTAACTGCGTTCATACAGGCTCGTAGAGACTTTCTTTCTATCTTTTACGAATAAAAGTTTTCATAACTTCTAAGTAGGCTACAGCATCTCATGTATATTATCCTAAAAATGTTGTTCTCAGAAAGGAAAATAGAATTACCATATTGAAAGAAAATATTAGCTGTTGCAGTAATTTAGAATGGTAAAATATGGCACAGCATTTTAATTGACTGCAGCCAATTTTTTATTGTAGCAGCCAATTATAAATGCTATGCCATATTCAGCCAATCATTTCTTTTGGTGCAGAAGTTTTAAGATTCATTATGTTTTTTCTATCTCAGAAGGGTATAAAATAGAGAGTATAAAAAAAGATAAATTATATAAATATTATTTAAAAATGTAACTATTAATATAAAAAATATAACTATAAAAATTTTAAACTGTCTGAGAACTTCATAATTTATTTAAAGATTAAAATAAGTTACGCTTAACAAAAATGAAAAGAACAAATATTATTTATTGAAATTCGTAATCTTTAAATCGAATAATCTTCTAAATCCTTGTTATTGAAAATTCGACATAGTAAATAATAATAAATCAGTATAACTATATTTGTAAATGTATGTTTTTTATACATAAATCTGTATCTCGATATACAGATGCATAGGGGAGTGTACAAATTTTTTTTGAACGCGAATAGAGAAACGTCAACTCTAAATAATGAATTATTAGTGCGGCATTGTGCAAAAAGAAAATTAATAATACGTGCGCGTCGCTATTTGATGCAAGTCGTTGTGAGCTTTACGTCAACGAAACTTTGTGAGTTTGTGAACAAAAGCTTGAGCTGAATAATCGAGATAAACCGGATTGAATCCTAAGGGAGTAGCCAAGCCTCACCCGTTAAAACCGTAAAATATACCATAAAATATACCAAAATGCGAAGCAGCTGGTATACTCTATTTATTTCGGCGCCTTTCCCTGCCGTCCTTCACTTACGGTGGTCACGTAGCTAAATCCTCCCGGACGAATAGAATTAACTGCTCGATTATATTCCCGGATATAATTAATTCATTTATGCCCCGCTCACGTGACCTAGAAGCAAAATGTAACGTCCTCCCGAGAATATGGAAATTGATTCTATATATAGTTTAATAAGATTGTTAAGTTTTGCCACAAATAAATCAATAAATTTTTTATTTTATGGATGAAAAATCATAGTAAAATATATATAAAGTTATTTATATTTTATGTAACAATTGTGTGTGTGTGTGTGTGTGTGTGTGTGTGTGTGTGTGTGTGTGTGTGTGTGTGTGTGTGTGTGTGTGTGTNTATATATATATATATATATATA
>NW_012130071.1:5917333-5924401 GCF_000143395.1 Atta cephalotes
TGTGTGTGTGTGTGTGTGTGTGTGTGTGTGTGTGTGTGTGTGTGTGTGTGTGTGTGTGTGTGTGTGTGTATATCATATATATATATATATCTGTCTAGATAGATACATAAATTATTATGTATATAAAGAATGAACCTTCTAATTATTTCAGAAAGAATAAAAAATAAGTTAATAATCAAGATTTATGCTTTCTCGTTAAAGAGAGTAAATAAATAATTTTTTAATCTCTTTTATCACAATATATAGCTTAGAAATGATAAAAAGTTTATGATTGGATTTGAGTTTTAATAAATTCAAGACCATTAATTTATGTTAGAATCAAGTTATAGTACATTATATGATAAAACTTTTAACTGGATCCACAGTTTTTTATTATATCCGTTGCATAAAGTATTGTTTGTTAACACAGATTTTATTTCTGCGCGATTATATAATGAAGAAAAACTGAGAGATCAATGCTGTAACATATATGTTGTGAATTTGAGTATTTTTTGTTTATGCAAAAAATCACAAAAATTATCATAAAATCGTGGTCAATTGAATTTAGCTTGCTCGAGTTTGCAGATTCAAAAATGTCGTATTTTCATCAGTGCACCAAAGCCTGCTCTGTTTGCTAACGTTTCGGCGAAGTTGTAAACCGGCTGGATACGGTCGCATACACTTTTCTCGCTTGCATCCGTTAAATATTTAAGCAGACATCGTCCGGTGCTCACACAAGTTGTACGTAGCGAGACTGACAAGACCTTTCCTGCGCCACGCAAATTGAGCCCCGAGGGTGTCGTTAAGGTGAAAATTGGAGAGCACGAACGAAGATGGTTCTTCATCTCGGAAAGATACGTTTAGCAAAGCTGACTGTAATTTCTCTGACTTTGTTATTGCAATAGAAACAAAATAGAGGGGCGCCGTTGCGCAGGAACGATTAGCTTCCTCGTCAAGTTGGTCATCTCTGTTTATGCAGGTTGAGCACCTTCTACCATTTTACGTCGGATTCACACAAATAATGTATTCTTAATTGACTTGTCAGCCGACTGATTTCTTCTGTGATGCAGTCAAGGATCGTTACGCTCCCTCACGAACTCGCGTATTCCAAGCACGTGTCACAAACATTACACGTTAAGGAAACTTGGTCTTGCAGAGAGGAGATCGTTATAGTATAATATGCGTAATTTCTCCGGACACATATAGAGTTACCTTGAGATGATGCTGGAATGAACGTAATTAGAATATATTTAATCGGTTCATATTCATGTCTTGAATTTTTAATGAACAATGTATTTTTCGCCCATCAAATGCACAATAAGAAAAAGTATAAGAATCCATAAGAAAAGAAATCATGCTTATTGCAATTGGTATATGTATGAAGCGAAATTTTCATTTCATTGATAAATTGACTTGATACTTTATAATTTCAATTATTAAACTAGTTCCGTAGAAAAAATTTAATAATAAGTCATATATGATAGCATCTAACATTAAGATTTATGATTTCTTTGATCATTAATATTAGGAAAATGCACAGCAAAAATGATATTACTATTTTATATCGCAGTTTGAAAAAAGAAAGAAGAGCACGTTTTATTCGAATAATTATTTCTGTTTCAAGCGCATCATGCAATTATACGTTATGCTCGCAGTTATACGTTATTCATTCAATTAATTATACAGACATTCTTTGAATAATTCAGTGCAATTGCTCATCCCAATAATTACTGATGAACGAAACAGGGATAATCTGCTGAAATGTTTCTAGAAGAAATTGAAGATTCTAGAGGGAGATAAATAAACGTATGACAGAGAAGTTCAATTTTGAAATGCATTTTACGTAAATCGCAGACAAGAAAATTGAGGCACACACGACCGCCACGTCTGGCGCATGGAGCTGTTCGGAACTTTTTAATTAACGCTATACGACGACATTATTTATCGCGTTGGATCCAAGTGGACCCCTACAGTTTTATTATATACATATGCGCAGAATTAACATGGCGCATGCGTCTCGGTCAAATGAGAATTCACTTCCGCCTCATTTATCTGAATAATAGAACATGCGCGATATGAGTTACGTCCCGTCTGTTATAATTGTGGCGCAAGCACTGTATCTTCCTCGATGCACCAATAGCGCTGTTTATAATTTGGCCGCGGCGATATTGATCGATATTATGTTGACGTGCGATTTTTTGTTTTTAAAGCAATTTCAATACACAATTACGGCAGTGGAGCTTGCAGCAATCGATGAGAAAAGAGAAAGGGAAAGAAAAAAAAACGGCTCGTGTCTCACCCCATTTTAATGTTCCTCAGTTATAATTACATCGTTCTTTTTTTTTTATTAGGAAAACCAGCGATTTTAAAAAAGTTGCTCTAAAATTTAGACGGGAGCGTTGTTAAATGTGTACGTACTAGTCGCCTAAATTTCGTTCGTCGCCTAAATTAATATTTTATATTACTTAATTAAAAGCAATATTTAGTAACAAAAATTGAACAACTTAAATCTCTCTCTCTCTCTCTCTCTCTCAGTTTGTGTGGATTGACAGTTTAAAAAATGTCATAAGTGATGTTAATTTTAAATCACTTCATGCAGATGATAAATAATGTCACATAATTTTATTCTAAACTTTTATATTTTTATAAAAAAAGATATATTGTAGATTAGTTTACATTTATTGTATATACATATATTTGTAGTTACTATATATTATAAAAATTCGAAATCAATATTTTTATAAAATCCATTAAGCTTCTTAAATTGTATACTACAAAATGGAACTGATAATCGACAATAATATCTAAAATTAATAATTGATATGAATTATTGATGTGAATACAAATGTCAATTGTAAAAATAAATTCAACCTAGTTTTTATTTTAACATCCATACGTTTTTGTTATTCTTATTAATTATTAAATATTTGATTTTTTCTTTTCTCATTAAATTAAAATTAGATATTAATGATTCCTTTTGTTAATATTATATTTATGATTTTTTTTATTTATAAACTGATTAATACTTTTAAAGATAATGGGATTTATACAATTGATTCTTTGAATCATATCTTTTACAGCATATCACAAAGACATAATAAATTAATTTTTTATTGTTAGAAAATTAAATATGTAATATTAAGCTACAATCTTCAGTACATTCATTTGCGTACAAATCAGTACTACATAAAAAATATAATTAAAAAATTACTAAGAGGTATATATTGGCAATTCTCCCCTATCTTTAAGACTCTTATTTATTTATTTACTCAGAAGCAGAAAGAGACTACGCAAAAATTCTTGCAAACTATATTAATAGTTCAAATGTTCAATAAAAACAAAGTACGAACTTAAATCGATAGAGAACCGTCTTACAAAATATATTGAAAACTTTCTGTTTCGTTAATAAATAATCACATAGTTAGAAATGAATTATGCATACAGTAAAAGATCAAGTATAAGACATATTTATATGACTACTAAATTAATAATGATGATTTAATACCTTCTTTTCAGTTAGAAAATAAAATAAAATGAAACGAAAAGATATAATTTTTTTTATATAATTCTATCTTAGATCATTAATTGCTATTTTATTAAAAACTTTTTTACTTAAATATACTTTATAAGAATTTTTTGCATCTAATGTCATATAATGTCATAATCTAAGATAGTAGTGGTTAGGAGCCTTAAATAGTTTAAATACAGAGTGTTTGGTAAATTTAAAACTGAGTTGTTAAGTTAAAAGAAAGAGGAATCGTTTACTTACTAATTTCCAATATTATGATAGTTAATTGTAAGTTTTAAATTAAAGTTTAATTAAATCGAAGACTTCAAAATTAACTAATAGATATTGTTTTGTTGTTTATTTTGCTTTAATTGAAAACACAGCTCGCATTATTTAAGAAATTAAAACTTTTTATCCAAAGTTAATTATCCTTGTGCGAAGAACTCTGTACTTTCTTGTTTCTCTTTTTTCTTGCCTTAACCGCGATCCGGCGTCGTTTTCATTCATTTTCTTCTACAAATTACGAGAATCGGGAAATAAATATCGGCTTACGCGTAGGTATTGCGAGATTGCTCGTTGTTTGGTCAACCGCGAAATGTATCATACACTGGTCTCAGCGTGGTTTCATTTTTAGATTAGTTTTAAAGTGCTTTGCATGTGTGAAGGATAGACTAAGTGAGACCAAGAGAATGGAAAGGAGAAAGAAAAAGAAACAAAGGTTGGGAGCGAGAAACCCAGAGAAAAGGAGTAAACTGCGAAACCGCTGCGACTGTAACCGCGGCGGTGGCGGCAGCTGCGATTCGTCGACGAGATATACGTTATACTTTGCTCTGTGGATTAAAAAACATTCGTGCTTTTTCATGCGCCGCTATCTGCGCGCGACAATAAACGATGAAATATGTAGCCCAGCATGTGGTTCTTTAAAACTCAGCTCGTGCTGTGCTAAATTATCCAAGCGAGGTTTGCATTTGCCGTGCGCGCGACAACCGTCACATGCGAGATCGATATAAGCCTAGTTTTTTTCGGGCTGTTTCGTATGCGAACCATAAAGATACTTTTTCGTGGAACCGATTTGATGGCTCAAGGCGATTTATGGGCAATAACTTGGTACATGTTAATATTTCAAGAACATTTTTCGCATTTTAAGGCTCAAACTATATAATTGATTCTTAAATCACACGCTACTCGTGTATAATGCGAAAGAATTACATAAAAAGAATAAATAGAAGGAAAATTATACAAAGAATAAGTTGATTATATTGTATTTTTGGTAATGGAGTTTTTTTAACACTTTAATCGTATTTTTATACTTTCCATTCACAATCTGGATCTTTTTTATCCAGCCCAAATCTTTTTATTGTTCTAAAAATGTGAAATAATTTTTCCACATCTCTATTACATTACCAAACAGTCTTTAAATGTTATTTAATAAGAATTGAAATTTTAGCAAAAATAGATATAAAATTTGAGAATAAAATTTATTCATTTGTGCTAAAAAAATACAAAATGGAAAAATTAATATACTTATAAAGTTTTTATCTTTAAAAAAAAGATTCTTTTTCATTCAGAAAGTTAAATATTTATTTCTACACATTTGAAAACGAAACATTAACAGAATATTAACGGAAAAGTTTAATCTACATATTATCTATATAATATCGTTTAACATCTACCTGTGTTGTATATAGTCCCATTAATCTATTTACTATTGTATATCTACTACGTGTAAATTCATGTGAAAGTTAGACCTCGATTGTTTGTCTAGATATAAAAATAGACGTCCAAGTGCATAGTGTATGTCATATACAACACGTATGAGACTCATATATAAAGCTCTTTCTCGGTGACTTATTTACTCGCTTTTGTGACCGATATATCACGATATTACGGGAAAGATAAGTCGACTAAAGAATACTCACGAAGATAAAATTCCATAGATTTCACGCAAAAAGAATCGTATTGACAGAAATTGAAGCACGAAGAAAATAAACTATAATTAAATTTGAATATTATTATTTATATGAAAAGAACGGGTTTGTTGAAGTATCTAAAATTTATATAGCTAAATATAAATCTGAAAATAATTGGATTGGACCATTAAAATAATTATGTAGTAAAATAATTATGTTCAAACTAATTGGTAAGGTAGTGCTACATAATTCGCAAATCGCAAAATGTAATTTACAAACGCAAACGCAGAATAAAAATTTGCATTTATTTTTTCATTGCGTACGGTTAGTTTTCATCTACATGAAACCGCACGCAAGATACACGCAGATAAAAACTAACCGCACGCAATGAAAAAACAAATACAAATTTTTATTCTGCGTCTGCGTTTGCAAATTACATTTTGCGATTTGCGAATTATCTAGAGGAATCTTAAGACTGTCAAAACATTTTACATGCAGCATTACTCATCATGCTTAAATTTCCTACATAAGTACTTTGATGATTCAACAAAATTATTTTCAATGTTCTGTATCCACCTAAATTTTTAGATACTTTACAGCAAAATCTTTCTTTCTATTGATATCAACTTTTAAAGGTTTTATATGTGTATGTATTATATATGTATATGTATAAAAAATTTATACATGGGATGTCAAGCGGGTCACCTCTCTTCCCAAAATTTGATGCAACGAAAAAAAAGTTTAAGATCTCAAAATATTCGCACATTTGTGTTTTGAATGAAACACGGCCTTTTGAAAAATTTAATATGACGGCTCAATTATGATGTCTAAAATCCGCAAAAGTCACGAATATTCTTACAACATCGTCGATTTAAATGCGAAAACTTATCGAAAACTTAACGAATCGGTTTGAAAATGATTATTATAAATGATTACGAACCTAAAGATAGAATTATAAAGTTCAACATGACGGATTTCGAACCAATACATAAAACTTAAAGTGTCATAGTTCATAATTGTTTATGTCGAGTCTAATACTTTACAGCGATAATTGATTCAATTGGCATCAGAGTATCGCATTACTTGCAAGTGATAAGTATAACTTATAAAATCAATATTGCAAGAACTTGTAACAATCTCATTGCAACTGATTTTTCGAAAAAGTAAGGATGTTTTGATACATCAAATGATTCGATTTCATTTTTACTTTTTTTTTATTTTATTATATTTTATAATTCTATCTCTAGGTTCATAATCATTTATAATAATTATTTTCAAATCGATTCGTTAAGTTTTCGCATTTAAATCGATGACATTGTAAAAACATTCGCGACTTTTTCAGACACATATCATATTTGAGCCGCCATATTGAATTTTTCAAAAGACCACGTTTCATTCGAAAGTACACAAATGTGCGAATATTTTGAGATCTTAAATTTTTTTTTTTTTTTTTTCAAATGTTATGTCAAATTTTGGAAGAAGAAATGGCCCATTTGACGCCACATACTGTGTGTGTGTGTGTGTGTGTGTGTGTGTGTGTGTGTGTGTGTGTGTGTGTGTGTGTGTGTGTGTGTGTGTGTGTGTGTGTGTGTGTGTGTGTGGTGTGTGTGTGTGTGTGTGTGTGTGTGTGTGTGTGTGTGTGTGTGTCGGTCGTGTCGTTCGGTACCGTAG
>NW_012130071.1:5925025-5931275 GCF_000143395.1 Atta cephalotes
ACGGTAACTAACTAACTAACGGTTAGTAAGTAGTTAGTTAGTTAGTAGTAATTATTTTTATTTTTTAATTTTTAGTTTTATTTAGTTATTAGTTAGTTAAGTAAGTAAGTAAGTACGTTACGTTACGTACGTACGTACGTACTACGTAGTGTGTGTGTGTGTGTGTGTGTGTGTGTGTGTGTGTGTGTGTGTGTGTGTGTGTGTGTGTGTGTGTGTGTGTGTGTGTGTGTGTGTGTGTGTGTGTGTGCGCGTGTGTGTGCGTATGTGCGTGTGTGTGTGCATGCGTGCATGCGTGCGTGCGTGTGTGCATGCGTGCGTGAAAACCAAGATAATCAATGTTAGCACTATGGAAATATCACATATTTCTGCAAATGAAAACGACTTCAGATTGTATGATTGCACGACATAACCGTACTTTGCAGACTATTATTCATCTCTCTTTGCACGAATATTATTTATTCTCTTTTTATGGTATTCCAATTAAAATATTTCGCTAAGTTAAGAGAGATGAAAGTACTTTGTACATATATGCTATTTGAAAAAAAAAAAACTAGACCATACTTTTATTTTTAAGGACAAAGGTTGAGTTTCCGCCGCATGCATATTCAAACATTATTACGAAATGTCGTTTATTATCTGATATTTATTTATTCTCTAGATTTCTTTTATAAGGCCAATGAAAGCGAATCTAATTTTTTCTGCAACCTTCTCGCTGCTGTACGCTTTAATGTACAAAAGAATGTCGTTGGAGCACCAGTATGAATCAATGAGGAACATTTGCAAGATTATGAATTATTTTATATGATGTACATACATATATGTATACATATATTTCGATTTTTTTAAATTTTCTGTAATATTAGTACAGTTACATTTGTATCGGTACTTGAAGATAGAACATCGTGATAATTTAAGTTGCCTTCTTGGATCTATGTTAATCCGCCTTTACAACGTCGGATCGTAGTAAGACCGTACACACCACGTACTGTGTCCTAATTAGTCTTAAATTGACTGTCGTGGCATACTGTCGTGTATATACTACAGTAATCTGGCATTAATGCATCTGCTTAATGGGTTTGGTCCAGATTCATTTTAAGCAAATATTATCTCAAAATATTTGTACTTCTTGTTAGTATTCGTGAACGTAAATTGTCCAAACAAAAAAGAAAAAGGTGCATAAGCAAAAAAGAAAAAAACTGCATGATTAAATGAAGATAAATAAAATTAACATAATCTTTTTGCTTTTTCTTGCCTTGGCATTATTTTTTAATGGCTGTATACCGATACAGCCATTACTTCGTTTACCGATACGACAAATACAATTTTTGGATATTAAAGTTTGCAATCATATAATACGAATCTAAAATTTTATTTTTTACGAATATTTTCATTTCTAAAATATTATTTGTCTATTATTTATCTATTAATGTCACTGATATTTATAGTACCAGAATTTAAAACAAATTCACGAGTTTGAAAAAAAAATATATTAAAAACAGATACAGAAAAATATAAAATTAAATAGAAAGATCTATTTTTAATAGTTACTTGTACTTATATATATTTTATATGCAATTGTGTTTAATTTAATATAACAAAATACGTAGTAGTTGTGTATAAAACAGAGTTATACAAGCTTTAATTAAATGTCAGTAACAAATTATTGGTTATTAAATATATAATTGGATAAGATTTAATTATAGATTCCTTGTGCAGTGACATGTATCCATTTCTTTATGTCGATCAATTCAATTTTTGACATATTTTTCACGCGAGATGATTGAACAGACAAACCGCGTATTAAACTTTCAATCCAATCTCTCTACATAAATAAGTGGACGAAGAATTTTTCTCCTATTGTTAACAAATGAAGTGTGTGCCTCATGGCATCAATAAGTAACATGGCAGATTGATGCTGCAAAGAGGTACAAGACAATCGAAACTTTTGTTCGAAAAGCTTTGAAACTTTAGATTTCTAGGTATCGAACAATATGACTTTTCCGCTGAGGTAAAACCGATTCGATTCTCCGCGATACATTGTTCTACAGAGAGTTTTGCCATTTACAAGCGTACCCCGGAAGAAAAGTGCAATTTCCTGTAGCCTGAAATATGTAGGTGCGCTTTGTAACACCTATGATCTACATCATACAGCGCATATAACATCATAAAAAACACAAATATTTATATAAAAATTTACAATAAATACGCGATGCATGATTTACGATACGTAATGTGTATTTTATGTATTTGTAACATGAATATCCACATACTTAAACGAACTCCATCAACTTGGTGCATAATTACTTTTACTAAGTCGTTTACTAAATCGACAATAATAATAACGCTTTACAGAGTAAATTAACAATTTTATTTATAGCGATGTGCACATTCTCATTATTGTTACTGAACCATCGTACTATTAAAATACTATGTTAATTAATTCTTTCATTATTTGATAAAATTGCATCATCAATAACATTATCATGAAGAATAAAACAAAATTAAAATTATTATAAATCACTTTATTGATTATAATCGCAATAAAAAATTTACATTATTCTTATTGCAATTATTAAAAAAGCTATTTCAATGTTATTTTGAAATATCGATGGAAATATTTTCGACAAAATGTCGGAAAAAAATATTTTAAAAAAGGGAATATAATAAATGGAATGTATGCAATATCTGCTGTTTACATGTTTCTGTTTTTTTTTTTTAATTTATTTTCTATTGGAAGGTACTTCTATTATCGAAATTTTTGGATGATTTCTATAATTCGAGACAATAATTGCCACATCACAACTTATAATATCCAAAGGTATATATAATTGATGTTGAATTTTTGAAAGAAAGAAAAAAAAAGAAAAAGAGAAAAAAACAAAAAGAGAAATATGTGTAAAGGCTTGTTCCTACTAAAGATTATTATTAGTTAAGTGTAAGTTACTGATTTTTTCTCAAGATTAGGAATGTTATTTTTATAAAAATAATGTGTTATCGTTACAGTTACTTTTTATAAAAGTAACTCATTACCATTACTTGATAGTAATGATAAAAAGTTATTATTATTTTTACTAATCATTAGAAAATAACGATTCATTATTCTTATTTTACTTTTTTGTAAAGCAAAAATGACATTAAAATTATATTATTTAATAATCAATGTAACAATCAATATTTATTACTACTTAACTTTTTTCGACCGTATTTTTTAATATAAAGTCCATAGCACCATCTTTTAATTTTGCATCTACTTTCCTATAGAAAGATTTTTAATTCCGTTCAGTTGAAGATTTTTACACGAATGTGATGTCAGTAATTTGGTCAGCATTCCTTTAATAAATGTGAAACACGCATGTGGTGTCACAAAAACCGTGTTTCGCATAAGTTCCTTTCGGTAATCCGATCTTCGCGTAGTTCATAAAACATACTGTTCATCCATTAATTTCACCGCGTGTACTCCAGAGCTTCAACTCTGCGAAATATATTCCACGTCAGTTCGTGTATACACTTGGGAGGAACAGAGTAAAATCAGAGAGTTGCAACGTAGGTACTCCGACGGATTTACGTGGACAAACGCAATTGTAATAAAATCTCCGCGACTGTACCCTGACAGTACGACGAACTCGCTCTCGATTATTGTTTCTAGAATTTCATTCATTACATGGCGGTACTGTCCATCGATTCGCGATATCAAAGTATACGTGTTCGATGTTCCACTACAATTCCTCCCACTTCGATTAACGTCAGTTAATTAACATGGCATTTAATGTAAAATCACGTTACACGCTTTGAACGTTCGAGATCTATACGTGGTGTAGTTTGCAACGGATACAAATTTAGAAACGAATGATTTATCGCGCTTTCTGCGACTACAGCGCATAAATGCTTCGTAAAACTATTCGTAAAAAATTCGTAAAAAAAAATAGGTGACATACGGATGAACGATTTTTGATAATTACAAACATTCCACGCAAAACAAAAGAACTGTAAGCCGAACATTGTTCGATTTCGTGTAGAATTTCCAATATCGGGTCGCGAAAGAGTTTTGTTCGACCTTTTTTTTCGTGTTCAGCGCTGGAATAAAAAAAGGTACTCGGCGCTTCATACGAAATTAAATTTTTTCTGAAGCAACGCATATAACGAAGAATTCCAACAGTAGTTGCGTATTTATGTTCATAAATCTTTTGCGTAAACAGTGAATGCAACACGGTTTAATATGCATGCAAAGCATTTTTATTGTTCTTTTGATATTCTTTATATTAGTCTTTATTATAATTCTAAAATATGCATAAAATTTTATCTATGATTACTTGCGATTCAACGAACATTATTTTCATTAGAAAAATTAATTTAAGTTTATTTGTTATCTGTCCCAATTTATCGTTTCAAATAAATGCAATTCTAAAATATTACGGCATGATGCAAAAAAAATGCAACAGCAAAGAAACATAGATCAAAAAGTAATTAGATAGTGTTAATAATTTTTTACTTAAATAGATTTTGCAATTATAAAATTGCATACGCTACATAACTATAAAATCGTGTTATCTCCGCTTTGTTGTATTTTAAAAATCTCACTTTATTGTTCTCCTCGTTTTGTTTTTTATCAGCAACATTTTCAGGATAAATCACTTAAATTTTTATTGTAAACAATCTACCAGTGTATATAAAGAGCTTCTTTTCATGTTGCTATATTTGTTTGTACTTTGTTTCTTCAATTTCTTCGACCGTGAAAGTGCATTTGTCTGCCAATGGAGAAATAGATGTACAATGTCTTTCTGGACTATTCCGTGAAGATTTCATTTTCTAGTTCGTCGGACCGATACCTTCGTCGTTCTTATTGTGTTACTTTATTTTGTTAGCTCTTCAAATCGTATTTTCGCAGAGATGAGTAACGGAGAGAAAAAAAGCGTAACGTATGTGCATAATAGAAAGCTTGCTTCTCTCTGTACTCTTCTTGTGAATTATTTCGAGACTATTAGACAAATATTAGTTGGAAATGTATATAATCTCAAGTACAATTATTTCCTTTGCATTTGTTTATTTTAATGAGATGTATATGCCTTTCAATATGCTTTCATTTACGTTTCTGCTAATTATTTCGCAAGCGCGTATATCATCACAAATAAAATTTACGAGTAGAAGCCGCACCCTTTGTCATGCATTATAACCATAATTTCTTTGTGATGGTTAAAACATGCGGAAATATACGTTTATATAATTTTTTTACATTAGATGTAATAACGATGCAAAATATAATAGAAACTATTTTTTATGTTGACATTTTTTCAATTGTCAAAATATAAATTACGTACCTATATGTAAAATAATGATTAATATTTCATTTAAAAAATGAAAATGATGACACACTATGATTCTTCTCAAATATTATTTTTCTTCCATTAACGTTAACAATAAATTTTTTAAAATTCATTCTTTTTTTTCACAAGTCTGATAAAAATTATTCTGATAAATTCTTACAATAGAGCGCTAAGAAGGTTTATAATACAATCGAAGCAATTAATAAAAATACATATTTATATTATTATATATAGAATCGAAAATAAAAAATTACAGAAGTCATATAAATCTGTTTGCGGTATTTGTATGTGGTTTGCGTAATCCATTTGGTAACTATATTTCATGTAGTTTATGTGGACGTGTTATTGTATTTCACTGAACACTTGTCATAATATATTACGATCATTGTACAAACTAATTCCCATATATTATATGTTTAACCTTTCAGATGTATGTAAAACAAGAATTGTATATCGCAACAATGTGCTTATCTCATTCGAACTCACGACAATATATTATTTTATACGTGGCGAAATATTTACTCACCGAATATTACGGGTGTTTCTCATTTAATGGAATCCTGCCAGTTGAAGCTTACATTCTGTTTGGTACGTACCTGCAATGAAAAGGATTGCACAAATGGAACCAGAATGTACAATACAATAATGCGACGTGCATTATTTTGAAGCTTCAATTTAAAAGCTCACTCAATAAAAAAGAATACAATGCGACTGCAAATATTATACAATGTTGAAAGTTGGAAATATTTTAGAACAAACTTTTAAGAGCAGTGGAAACACTGCTTCGAAAATAATTATTTGGTAAAATATTTTCACAATTTCGTGTGCGTGAAAATAAAATATAATTTATGTACGCAAAATATATTTAGCATGAAATGAATACTTTTATATATATATATATATATATATATATATATATATATATATAT
>NW_012130071.1:5932419-5933283 GCF_000143395.1 Atta cephalotes
GTCGACTAATTCAAAAGTTTAGTTATTACATTTTTATATAAAAACTCCGAAGCAAAATTGTTTAAAAGAAAAATATATTTCAATATCTTAAAGCTGTTATTCCAAACTACAAAAGAAAAAATAGTTGCACTGTCAACTATTCAAAAAGTTTAGTTATTACATGAGTAATCCGAAAATGTCATTTTTTTGTGCATAAATAAGTATGAATTGAACGATTTATTGCAATATAGATTTTAAACAATGCTATATTAATATAGATCTATATTAATATAGATTTTAAAAATATAGATTTTAACAATTTATTATTGATATTAAGTTACAAAAAATTATTACATTATGTAATTAGAAAAAACATTTTTGAATTTTGGTTTGAATATTTTTGAATTTTATGTTGATTATATTTTTTGAATATTATTTATAATGTATACATTATATTACTATTAATACAAATTTAATACAAATTTTTTTATTTTCAATTTCTTTAATAGTGCATGAAATTTTTAGATAATTGAGGATTAATTGAAAATTAATTGAAAAGAAAAAAAATAAAAATTTTTTTTTTGCAAAATTATACTCCATATATGACCGGTATTTCATGTTGTATGATGAATTTTCGAAATTTTCTCATCGAAGAATATGTACAAAATTTATTTCCTAGATACCAAAGTTTTTTTAGAAAAAGAATATAGACCATTATTTAGGTCAGATATTTTTAATATTGCAAAGAAAAAAAATGCTGAGAACATGAATAATAAATAATCGTGTACATTAAGAGTTTAAACATTTATTCTGTGTGTGTGTGTGTGTGTGTGTGTGTGTGTGTGTGTGTGTGTGTGTGTGTGTGTGTGTTATTATTATATATAT
>NW_012130071.1:5933463-5937771 GCF_000143395.1 Atta cephalotes
TGTGTGTGTGTGTGTGTGTGTGTGTGTGTGTGTGTGTGTGTGTGTGTGTGTGTGTGTGTATTTTATATATGATTTATAATTAAATTCAAAATGCTGAATCACAGATATAGAATAGAAAAAAAAATATCCAAAAACATTTTACTCGCTTATAGTTTAAACAGGCGCAATAAATTGTTGACTATTTGCAAGAACGTGTTCGCATACATAAGTGCTGTTATTGATTCCAATGTAAATATTGAAGCGGGGAGATTTTGTGCATATCCAATTTCAATTAGATGATTACTAACTTGCCGAGATTTGCTTTAGACAAACGGTTGATTGTTATTACCGCTTCTTGGTGCGTGGCGATGAAATACGAATATTCGCACTGCACCCTTTCTTCAATCCTATATACACAATTACAGTCTCGCGCATAGGATGCTATACAATGTAAATTGCATCGTATATACAGGGTGTCCCAGAATGACTAATATTTCGCATGCTGATAGAGCGGACTAAACTGAATCAAAAAATTCTGTACCATTTTCGCAATAATTAACAAGATATTAATTACTAAAACTCACCAAATATTGATTTTCAATACTTTTTTACTCAAGTATTATCTTTATAGAAAAATAGCAAAGGACAAAAATTACTAAATTTTTCTCATAGAGCTCTAAGAATTTTTTCAGAATTTTTTATCAATTTTTTAGTACTACATTTTCTTATTAGCAACTATTTTAATCAACATGAAAAAATACGGTACTAAAAATTTCTGAAAAATTCTCAGAACTCTATAAAAAAAATAGTGAAGTAGTTTAGTCTATTTTACCAGTACACGAAATATTTGGCGGAAATATTCTGGAACACTCTATATAATCGAGAATACAATTTTGCATGTTTAGAAATAGAGACATTACATGAGATTAGATGTTTTATGAGATGTAAATGTGCATAATGCGGAAACATTTTTTGAATTTAAACCTTTGTTTTAAAACCTCGAAAATTTAAATCTATGATTTTATAACATGAATGATATACAGGATGTGCAAAATTCGCTATTCAAAATTGGCTACTCAAAACAAGAAAATTCTCAAAAAATTAAGTAAAAAAAGTTATAAGTTATAAATTTTTATTTTAAACACTAATTTTTAGATATGAGGATTTAAATATAGCCAAACCAATTATGCAGTCAGTTTTGACAGCCATTTGTCCAGGAGTAACGTATGCGGTAATATTAGTGGGAGCGCACCTCAGCAATACTCACAAATAACTAAACGTAGTCTTTTGTAATTGATCACATTAAACCATTATAATCTAAAAAATTATCACTTAAAATAAAAATTTACACGTAACTATTTCACTTAATTTTTTTAGAATTTTCTTGCTACAGCATTTTGGGACACTAAGTAGAACGAATATTGCATAAGAAAAGTTTTTACTCGAAAAATATAACAGATTTAAAATTAGCAGGATTATTATCATTACACATTTTTATTACTTTTGTACATTCTATAAATTGTTCCGAATATACAAGGCATTTCTCTGAAAATAAATCTGAAAATACGTGGCATTATTAAAACTTTTTTTTACGATACATAAAAAGTTAAATATGTCATTAAAAGAATACGATCCAGCAACGTAATACTATGCCGTTTTGAAAATGAAAAACTTAAGTGAACATTCTATCTTAACTTCATCCCTTTAGGAATAATCGTAAAAATGATATAAACAAATATACGAATTTTAATGAATGCTTAGCTAACTATTGAACGATTTTATGTTAAAAACCATCTTGATTTTTCCAATACCTTCCAAAAGAGGAAAAAGGCATGCTTGGTTTAATTGCAAACTGATGCTCGCCTTTGCGAAGCCGATGATATTTTAATTCAAAGACAGCTCTGTAATATTAGGTGTAGTAAAAAGAAATCCATTATTTTTCCATTCAATTTCATGCAAAAATAATGGATTTCTTTTTATTACACCTAATATTTCGTCTAAACAAAAGAAGTTTATATATAAATTAAGATCGATGGATTTATATGCGTAAACGCTTTATTGCTCGAGATGCTTTACTACAAATTATTTGTAAAGATGGTTCTATTCGATTTCAAATACAATCTTACGAAATAGAGTGTTTTCGTTCAGTGAAAACATTTTACAGATATATGCTTTTTTCTTTGAAAGCAGATTTTCTCATGTATGAAAATTTTTTCGAACTACAAATTATTTATTATTTATTATATATATAATATACAATATTCTCTATATAAAGGCTTTTATCTTCTTTCAATAAAATAAAATTTATAATTAGAAGTTATGCACTTTCCAATTTATTATCGCTAATAAAAATAAATTGGAATTGTATATCGAATTAATAAAAAATAAAAATTATAAATAGCGTTAATGAAATTCTTTCGCAAAAGCAAACGTTCTTGCATTATTCTTATAGAATTACATTTTATTTCTGCGATTGTAGGTAACATTGTTGATTAAAACTATTTTTATCTCTCGTTTTGCATATTATCACATTTACACTTTAACGCCGCTTGCATGAAGCGCGGAATTTCTTGTTATGTTTTTATATATGTTAAACGCTGTGATTCTAATTATTCATACATCAAGATGCACTGCAGTACGAAAAGTGCACTGAAATGTACTTCCGCGACCCATTTTTGCATCACAGTATAAAAGGGAAGAATCTACGCGAGGATTGCAACGAATGTTCGATTGATTCCGCCTTTGAAGTTTTGTGAATAAGAAAATTCGATTCAGGGTTGCCATTTCTTCAACGTGCGGAACATTAATATTATTTTTCTTACAAATTTAAATAGACATTCCTCAAAGGCAGCTATACAATTTTCCGTGTTCCCGGAAATAAAAATATTTATGAAAAATTTTAGTTATTTTCGTTCATGCTCTAATTACTATATATTGCGAATGCTACAAAAATCGAGGAACCTACGTGATAAATTTTCTAGAACGGATGCACTAAATACAGTTCTGTCTCTGTTCTGTGCAAACAAGTTATACTACCGCACGTGAAATTATTGCAAGGCATTATTTCTTGTAAACTATTGTAACTGCGCCGACAGAAGTAAAAGTTACTGCGCACATTAAAAGAAATTGAGCTAACATAAAAACATATCTATTCAGCTGTATTTTAATTGCTACGTTTTAAAGCTTGAATTAATGTTTACATATTTTTTTTCTACTGAATTACTACTTTAAAGCTTTGAATTAATAATTTTAAAGATAATTATAAAATTTTTTTAGATATCTATTTATAAAAATTGTTTCAACAAATGAAAGAGATAGACTGATGCTTTGGTCACCAATTTAAACTCATTAGATTTTTCTCCATGTGAACATATAAAAAAATTATATATTTAATAATAACAAAAAATTATACTTAATAATATCTTATTGTTAGACCTTTAAATAATCTATGGACTATAATGTGATTTGAGATATTATCGTAAATTGCATGCAAAATATATTTATAAAACTTTAGAGTCCTACTTATACATAATAATGTGCACAAAACAGTCAATCTTGTTATATTAATTAAGATTCTGATAAATTTGATCTAAAAAATATAAATTAAAAATCTACTGTAAAATCTGTCAAACATTCTAGTTGAAATAACCAGAATTCAATTGCAATAATCAAAAATCTGATTTATATGATTATTATAATTCATTTTGTTTGTACTTCTTATTGGGAGTTCTGTCTCTGTTCTGTGCAAACAAGTTATACTACGTGGAATTATTGCAAGGCATTATTTCTTGTAAACTATTGTAACCGCGCCGACAGAAGTAAAAGTTACTGCGCACATTAAAAGAAATTGAGCTAACATAAAAACATATCTATTCAGCTGTATTTTAATTGCTACGTTTTAAAGCTTGAATTAATGTTTACATGTTTTTTTTCTACTGAATCACTACTTTAAAGCTTTGAATTAATAATTTTAAAGATAATTAACCAGAGCATTTGTCTCTACCATTATTATGTATAAATAAGATTCTAAAATTTTATAAATATATTTTACACGCAATTTAGGGTAATAGAATTAATGATAAACGATTACGATAAGTATATGAGAAGAAACAATTCCACATAGAAAGAACATTTTGCTTAATATGATGCTGACATTGACAGCCAATACGGAGAATGAGATCATAAATGCCAAAATATCTTTCATCGATGCCACTTTTTCGTATTTGTTTTTCTTTCATGGAACCGATAGATGTCCGAAAATCGGTGTATGTGCGTGTGCATGCGAGTGTGTGCGTGCGTGCGTGCGTGCGTGCGTGCGTGCGTGCGTGC
>NW_012130071.1:5937791-5976806 GCF_000143395.1 Atta cephalotes
ACACACACACACACACACACACACACACACACACACACACACACACACACACAAGATTACGAATGCTAACAAATATCGATAACAATCTACAGATTCTCAGTTAAGCAGAGGAATATGGAATATAGCGATTCACTTTGATGAACATAATGTACAAAATAGGTCCTAAAGACCCTTAGTTAGAGCTGCTCGTTTTAACGATCAAAGGATGGAAACAGACGGTGCTTGATAATACGGATTCAAAGGTGGTTCATGACAATCAGACTGCACATTTGGAAGAGTAGCAGATTCCAGTTGGGATTACAATAGAAGAGAGTATCCGCTACCGTAAAGACTTATACCGAAACGTATAGAACACCTGTAGCACTGTCTAACCTTTTGCCCCGCAACCACATTTACACTTCACTCTCCTTCTGGGTCAGCAGTACTCTCACGTATCGATGGAAAAACGTGTACGCTGAAATAGCATTTCGAATCCAAAGGAGTTAGCTTTACGGCGAATCTCAAAATTTCAGTAATAATAGATACGTATTTCGAGTAGGAGCCAATTGGACGGGATCTAGCTATGGATGTTAAAAAGAGGCATGCTCGTTTACGTGAATGAATCTGAACAGTAATATTGGATATCGTGTGCTGCGTTTGATCTGACTTTTTGCAATTTAATGTTGAAAAAAGAGAAAATACTATACGCACAGGTATAAACTGATCAATGTGAAGATTACTCGAACGTTTTTAATCGATTTCAAACATGCCCGTAAGACGAATTCTCATTCATTAAAATTTATTTTAAAAAACTTAATTTACTATGTAATATATTATACGGAAAAAAATAGATTGAGTGGTACAACAAAGAGCTTATTGCGCGAATTTAACATTTATAACTAAGAAGATTTGATGGTTTAATAAATCGCTAATGTTATTCAGCTGTTAACTTTGACATTTTAACATATAGAAAACTGATTATCTGTATCTATATTACGGTTATAAATTTGCTGAATCAATGCTGTTTTTTTTTGTATTATATTTGGTATTTGTAAATTGTTTCAATAGTAATATACAATGAGCTTTATAATTTGAAAATTAATATAATATTTGTTTATAAAAATTTAAGATAATTCAATAATTTCCAAACTAGTTCCAACGCAAAATTTCTCAGTACTTATCTTAAAGAGAAAGTCATTTTGCGGATTTCAATCTCTGCAAAAAAATAACAGAAATCTACAGGATGTGATTGGTCTTAGTAACTTTATGTAATTTCACGCTTTAAAAGACAGCTTGCGGAAATGCAAGATAAGTGGATTTAGCCACTGCAAGTCATGAGGAGAAAAGTCTTTTCACAGATATCAAGAAAGATTGCAATGAATTTCGTTCAACAAAACGAGAAAATTTAAATAAAAAAGAAATTTATTTAAATATCTGCATAATTTTTGCCGGCGCCGTTAACGGATAAAAAATTTATTGCGTTCAAGCATAATAATATTATATCTTATAGTAAAAGAATTTACGGAGAAAAATGACATTTATTCTTCGGAAATTCATAACGACAGGCGATATTAGCGATATTCTCCAGCGATTTTGGATCCATCACAATTTATTTCATTCTAGTGATAGCAACATGTTCTTCGGATAGGAGTATTCATGTAGACGGACGGCAAAAAGACCATGTAATATGATATAAATAAGACGAGTTATTGACGTATTGCGATTAAAATTGCAATCGAAACCTCTTTTAACATTTCGATCAAAAATGATGCAAAAATTCACCTACAATGATAATTTAGTTTCCATTTCTTTTGATTCGTATAATAATGAATACGAATACATGTCTTTTCCAAAGCATAGAAATTATAAATTATAAATAGGAATAGAAATTGAAAATATAGAAAAATAAAAATTATGTAGAAGAAATTTTATAATATATATGTACTGCAATATGCTTTCATATCTTATGTGTACAAAAAATTAAATTAATTTTGAAAGTATTTTTTGACTTTTTTATTATTTAGCAGACTGTGAAATCTCTGCCTTTTTTGCTTTAATTGAAGAAAATAAAATATATTCAGTACTATATTTTATTGAATATCATTTAACAAAATATAATTACGAATTTAGAATGTTACACATTTCATTAATTTTTTACATTAATTTGCATTAATTTCTATAAAAGACTATTTCATTACATAGGAGAGATAGTATCTATTAAAAGTGAAAAAAATTTGCTTAATCGTGTGAAACATAATTAATCACATTTTATACAAAATCTAGTGTGATATGTAATATATTAGAAATCAAAAAATATAAAATGCCTATGAAAGACAAACTAGCCATGTGTAATAATATTTTTATTCGATATAACGATAGTATCATAACATTCCAATCTTCGTTTAGAATTTTCTTCAGTATACTGATAGAATTAACGATTTACAATAATTAATAATGCATCAAGTTAAATTATAAAGATTCTTTTCTTTTATAAGCATTTTATATTTTTTTAATTTATTTTTGTTAGAACCTTAATTTATTTAATTTATATATTATAAACAAAATTTAAATTTTATCTTTTTATTAGATCTATTTTAAATTTTATTATTTCATTTAACTGGTACCTTTGCGTGCACGAACTGACGTATTCGAAAACTTAATTGTATGAGAACAAAGGTTTGCTATCTTACACGATAATTTCTGAGCAAATAGTTCGTGCAAGCAGTATACGAATGTAGTGGTAGATCTTCCAGATCTTTCTCCGCTAGCCGAGAAAATCACGCGGACAATGTAAAGTAATGAGATTTCGGCGAACAGGAGATCCGATGCAATGGAAGTAGCTTTTCGCGATTCCGGATTCTCGTGGGATTCAAGAATTTATAAGAGGCTGTGAGTCAGATAAATCGTATTGGAACAAGAAAGTAGAAATGTATTGCCTAGTTTTCAACAAATACGTTGCCCAGTGTGCGGAAAAAATCGATTGCATTCTAAATATAACTATACCTATCGAGAAATTACAAATTCCAGAAAATTATTGATTTTATCTTTCCTTTAATATTAAACCCAAACTTCTGCTTTAATTTTGATATTTTTTTATAAGATTACTATTTCAAATATATCTTTTTAAAATATTCCAATGATAATTTATATATGTCTATTAAAGAATATTTAGAAGAGAATACAAATACATAATAATACATAGTTCAGCATAATGCTCCAAATGAAATTATCATATTTAAATTAAATAATATTATAGAAATACGTAAAAAGAATAATTCTAAAGTATTAATTGCACATAAAAATATGCTTATTACATTTATTTTATTATTATTAATCACTGATATTATTTATCATAAATTAAATATGAAATTTAAATATAAATTATTATTTAACTGTTACTAATTTAGAAATTTTAATAAAAATTTTAATAAAAAGGTATGAAAAAAAGATATACGAAATAAATACAAATATTTATCCAAGCAATTTTATCACACTCAGTCGTATATTGATGACAAAGTAAAGAAAAATATTGACAGTTACTTTGAAAATCTTAATTAGAATTTATTTTAAACGGTCCATTAAAGTCTTGGCTGAAAACTGAAATTTAATCATCCGGCTCAAAATTACATTTTCGTTTGAAAGGAGTAGTTGTAACTACAACTTCTGCTTCTCTCTCTCTCTCCTCCTCTCTCCCCCCCCTCTTTCTCCGCGCGTTCTCGAAGACATGCTCGTTACAGTAACAGCACGTCTAGACGATTAACATTATGACTTGGAACATAGAAATTGTTGTAATTATTTCAGTGTCGACAAGAAGAATTGAAATCAATATAAAACCAAAATTATAATAATACTCTTTTTACAATTGATGTAAAAATCTAAAGTAAATAAAAATGATCCTTGAAAATAACTTTATTAATTTTTAAGTGAGTAAGTAGTAACAGTATTCCACACTTAATTAGCTTGAAAACCTTTTTTCAAAAGAGAAAAATAAAAAATATCAGAAGTTTTGAAGTTTATTATTTTTTACATTTCTTTACCTTATAAGTAATATAAATTTAACTCTATATTATTAAAAGATATAGCTAGTATAAAAATTTTATCTGAAGCATTCTGTGAGCAAATCTGTGTCATTCTGTGTCAAATTTATCTATATAAAAATTAAATTTCAAACAATAATTATATGAATTTTTTTTACAAAATATTTGCGTTCTGATATTTTCTTAATTATAGCGAAGAAATGAAAGCATTTTCTCAAAAGAAAATAATTGTGCAATAATTTAGAAAAAATTGTTATATTTCTATTAAATAAATGATTGTTTTAAATGAAATAAATATTCCAAAAGAGAAAACGTTTGCAAACATTAATAGAAAAATTGCAAATTGATAAAAGTATTTTAAAAGTATTCAGATGTATAACTGTTAAGAGTTATTTAGATGAATATGATTTTTTACTTGAAGTAGATATTTATCAAGCTTCATACTTTTAATTACAGCTTCATTTTCAACGAGGAATACGCGTCTCTTTACGGCTTTTAATATGAAAGGAACTTTTGCAAAGTTTTAATTGAATCTAATACCAGAAGTAAAGTTGAGTCTCAGTTAACTGGCTTTTCATCCAGTCGTAAGATGAAATTACAGAAATTGGCAAGTCCAATCTGCATACGTAGAGTAAAACCGCAGTGAGTAAAATTTGCGTTTATTGCACTCAACTTATGATCGTGACAAACTATTATAAATGCAATTTTTGAAATACAATTTCTACGTATTAATTCACTGAAAAATATCCAATCTATTTTTTAAATAAATACCTTTGTAACCGTGAATTTGAAAAAAAAATAAAAAACATAATACACTTATTGTTAGTGACAAGCTTCAACATCATGGATTATACCAAGTGGAAATTCTGCTAGATTTTCGTACCACCCACTGTATACTAATGCATCTCTAAATCCTCGGATCATAGCATGGTTGGAAACATAAACGAGATGTAGTTTGATGGCAGACAAAGCACCAGGACGTGGTATGAAACTATAATGGGTCCTACCATGAATGACTGATCGGTGATTCTATTCTCTTCCGCTATGCTTAGCGCGTGATACCGCTAATATCGTTAAACGTCATTCGTACCAACGTGGATTTTGCCGAGGTTTTAATAAGCACACTATGCGGCGAAGTGCACATTTATATAATGTTAGATCTTCACATAATCATAATGTGTTTCGGAATAATTGCTTTGATTAATTGATCCCGTTTGCCGCAACGTCGGATCTGGCAGTGATGTGGCAGAGAAGAAAAACGATGCAATTTTTTCAATATATGGATCTTTCGTAAGCATATTGTAAGTTTGAACATATATTATGTAAGCTACACCATTTCAGGGCGTATTTGAAATTCGACGTTACGACTTTTCCTTTAAATCACGTACTCTTTCGAGATTACTTCACGGAATCGAATGTCAAATAGATCTAAAAGCGTCCGTACTCTCGAGACTTATACGTCGCATATGCACCAAGTCTTTTGATTTGCATTTTCATTCCTTTCGTGCCAACAATTCCGAATGCAGAAAGGGTTCGAATCACCTTTTACTTGATTTATTAAGGTGCATGTTTCGTTTCAATACACTAAAGATGCTTTATAATACGTCTTTTATTGAAATTTGAATACCGTCACGTTAGCATGTTCTCATTTGCGAAAATTCGTATTCCTTAAACTAAATGTATTCCTAAAACGTTCCCGAGGACAAATTTACGATTGTAAAAGAATCTTTATTCGAACTTGTCAATATAAAGATGTGACTTTTTAAAAAATTAAATTAAATGTATTCCTTATTGTTTTCAAGCAACATATCTGTTTTCAGAATTTCTCTATTTTTTCTTTATTTCAATTATTAACGTCTATTTAGCTGCTCCCCCCTCCCACTTAACAAAATCTTAATGACTGAATTATATAATAATGCGCTATTTATACGTTCTCAAAATCCGTAAAAAAAAATTTTTTGCGCTCATTTCATTTAGCTAAAAATTTTTTGAGGGGGAGGCTCTGAGTAGAGATTGTCAATCATCTCCCTTCGTGTCGATTTGGAAAATAAAATACAGGATTTATGCGCTATTTATGCGTTTTCATATTCACATAGTTTCTATTTTTGCGCTGAATCCCTTAAGGCACAAAGAGTCATATTCCCTAAGTCGTTTAAAATTGCAAAATTATAACTGTGCAAAAATATATCTTCGATTTATGTGCTACTATTTCCAAGCAATCATTTCAATTTTTGCACTGCAACCTTTAAAATCGCCGGAATTGGATATTCTCCTAGAATCATCAATTTGGCTCTTATGCTTCGTTCCGATTAATAAAATATTATTTTGATATTATTTGCATTATTTGGAGTCGTATATATATATATATATATATATATATATATATATATATACATATTTTTTTTTGATATTCTGTATTATACAGTGATGAAAAAAAAATTAAATATTATAATTGTAGTTTCATTGTTGACGTGTTGATTCTTCTTGCTATGGTAACAATACCTGGTGGAATTAGAAAGGCATTGCGCATGAAGCATTGCGCATGATGGAATAAAGATGAGGCGAATTTCGACAATCAAACGCTATCGGCATTGCATAATCATTTCAAGATCATGTTGGCCATGACAGAAATGTGTGACAGAAATCGAGAATGGACACGAGTTGCTGACGGGCATGTCGCTAATTTTAAAACAGATTTATGCAATATTAATTGAAAAGATCATGTTTCAATAAATAAATTGTTAAATGAATAATTTAGTAAATTATACGTTTGAAAATGACATTTCAAACCACATAGTTATTTTTCGCATTACCGATCGCGTCTGACTGGCCGCAATTATTTTACTGTCTACTGCGCATCCTTAATTTGGAATGCTTCATCTTTCTAATTCTATCTTGAACAATACTACGAAGAGAAAAACAAGATAAAAAATAGACGTATACAATAGATAATTAATTCACACTGACAAAAGAGTAGTATATGATTATTTTAGAATACATGAAGCGACATTTTGACGACTTTGGTGGTTTACAGTAAAAATAAAAATAAACTGTAAACATGAGTGGAATTAATTAATTTTTTTGTAAATCAAACTTCTAAAATTATGAAAAGTCAGAAACTGTTAATACGAAATTTATAAAAGTTATAGCAATTTTTATTAGCGGAGCTAAATTATCACCATCGGCGGTTCTAGTGTTAAAGAATTTCTCTCTTAGAGCAAACAGACATATTTATCCCTAATTTAAAATTGCAAAATTATGCTATCTAACTATGCAAAATATATCTTTGATTTATGCGCTACCATTTCCTGCAATCTTTAAAGAACTTCCCTCTTGAAGCAAACAATCATATTCATTCCAGCACAAAAATCGAAATTGCTTGGAAATAGTAGCACATAAATTAAAGATATATTTTGCATAATTAAATAATATAATTTTGCAATTTTAAACGACTTAGGGATGAATATGATTGTTTGCTCCAAGAGAGAAGCCTTAAGAGATGTGCAAAAATTGAAACTATATGAATATGAAAACGCATAAATAGCGCATAAATTCTATGTATTTGATTTTCTAAATTGGTTCTTATCAACACGTGGGGGGGAAGGGAGGGCTGACTGACAATCTACTCAGCCCTCCCCACAAAAAAAATTTTTTTTAGCTAAACGAAATGAGCGCAAAAACTTTTTTTTGTGGGTTTTGAAAGCGCATAAATAGCGCATTATTATATAATGCGCTATTATATATATAATTATTCATTAAAATTTTTTTTTTAGGGCATCAGCTAAACAGACATTAATTATTGTTATAGTTATTAAAAGGCTTATTATAAAATTTAAATATTTGTTAAATATTTTTATTTTTAGATAAAATTCCTTTTTTCTAAAAAAAACGAGGAAAAAGCAACGAATGAAAAATGGAAAAAAGTTTTTAAGGTCTATTTTAACTTTATCAGCATGATATAATTTATAAGGATGCCTGAAGTTGTTATCGTAAACGATAGCGACGTTGCTAGAATTGCTGAATTCTATAACACCGTAGTTAATATAAATTTTGCGAAGCTACAAATTATTGTATAATTCTTTATTATTGTTTGTTTCTTTATTCATTTTTACTTTTTCGAGCTTTTCTAATTTTATTTTAACTTTATAGAAAAGTTAATAACGAACGAGATAATTAACGCGAGATAGTTAAGTGAGATAACCTCCTCGTTAAATTTAAATGTTTTTAATTTACTTTTTTCTGTTTATGTTGCTTCCTTGGGGAAGAAATTATGAATAAAATTTTCTGTTTTGAGTTGCTTTTTCCCAATTAATATTGATTCTATAATTATCTATAATTATCTCGTAATTTCTTGTGTGTTTTATTTTATTCATTTTAAGATTATTGGACGCAACGTACAGAGAAAGAGTATTATTTTCAACAAAAAATTATTTTAAATCTCGGGATTGCAATTGTCACCTATCGCATGCGTATCAACTATATTATATCGCATTTAGTTTAATGGCTTATGCTTAAATACGATCACTTAATGTGTACGATGGTAAAATTTGTCCGAAATAATAAACGGCGGAAAAAATATAAAATCGTTCATCTTCATTCTTTTATGAGGCAGTTGGCATATTGGGTCGTGATAATAGATTAATGTTCAATATTACATCAGCAGATAATGCTATTACTACTTACGTAACGATCAAAACTACTTATTCCCACAGAAAACATGTATAATCTGCTTTCATCATAAATTTTGAACAGCAGCAAAACATTAACGAGCATTTAATTATTACGTAAATTACTTCGCTGCGATGTGCAATACTGTGTGTAAAGTTTTTCTTCTACACAATAAAACTTTTTCTTAAGACGTTCCTAGGTGAGCCAATAAGTAAAGAAATTATTCTACGTGATAATATAAAGTGGTTCTACTTGTATACACAGAAACAGTAGCAACGACTTTCTCGTGCTTCATCATACAACACTTCACAGTATATGATGAAATATAAGGCAGGGAGAATTGTGTCTATTTTCTTACACGTTATATCACTTTAGCCCGGACTCGCCGTTGTGCTTGTTCGTTCGCCAAGCCTGTGTCGGGCGATCCTTAAAAAAACATAGAAGTATTTGAGCTTGTAACGAGGCGAAAGTAAAGCTTGGCTAGTGATGATAATTTTAAAAAATTAACATTCCAGCGTACCAAGAATAATATTATCCTCAATAAGTTAACGAGTGAATTATAAAATTGAAAACAATTGCCGATGTAATAACTTTATCGAAGCAATTAAAGTTCAGCGTTTCTTCTGTAATTTTTTTTATCTACTACACTCACTTTCTCTTTTCGCTTGATTATATTGGAAGCCGCGTTATTATCTCGCCACATTATTTCGCCCTCGTGAAAAATCAATTTCAAGACGTGCGTATCTTGGATACCTTCTTCATGCATTATAGCGAAGTAAATATCGAGGGAATATGTTTTACGAGGGCAGAAGCATATGAAGCCGCGCGGAACTAACTTTTATCGCTTCTAATATCGATGATGATGACGTTATTAGTATCGTTTTATCGTCATCTTCGAGAAATTATTTCCCTTTCCAGTAAACAAATTTACTGCGATCAAATGATGTAGGAATTAATTAAAAAAATAAATATGTAAAAATATCTTACCGCATACAATATTTTAGAATTTTATTCTAAACGTTAATCATAAAATCGGAAATTATATAGAAATAAATGAGAAAATATAACAATTTTTGAATTATAAGCGACCGACAAAGTAGAGTCAATCAACAATCAATCAATCAACGCTTAAAATTCACGTTGGTGCTAAAATGCATTTTTTATTAATTTTTACTGTTACAATTATTTAATTTTTATTCTGTCATCTTTTGTTTACCTTTAATTTATAATTCCAATGACTGCTTTTACATTTTAATATTATGGGCATCCACAATGCTTTTTATTCACAACGCGTTTTACATGTGACTACATTTCATTCTTGCTGACTTTATTTTTCCTCGCTTCTAAATGAAGAATCGAATTTGACTTTGTAATTTTTAATCATGGATTTTATTTCTATTTTGTGAATTTATCTGAGAAAAAAAAGCGTTATTATTCAAATTATTTTATTTTAAATTTTATGTTTGCTTCCTAATTGATAGATCCGACTTGATTTATTTTTTGATCGATATCTTTTTTTTATTATGTTTTAATTTATTTTTTTACAGCTGTTATAATAAGTTCGAAATGTTCCATGATTTATTTTATTAATTTAAACAATATGAATATATTAAAGGCTTTAATGAATAAAAATGAAATAAAAATTGAGTATCATTAGTCCTACAGTAAGTATTCATGTATATTCATGTGTATAACAAATTTAATAGATAGCGATATAATAGATAAAATTAATGGGTTTTGGCTGTTTAGGTCCAGTACAAAAAATTACAAAAAGATATATAAGTATCAGAAGGCGATAGTGTCTCGGCGCTAAGATAAAAATAACGCTGCATAATTATATGTGAAATCTTGTGTACTAAGATATATGTATTACGGCGCGGTACGCATTAATCAACATTGTTTGATTAATGACAATGTGATGTTTCGAATGTGTTTTTAGATACATTAAATATTTTTTTAGATGCTTATATAATAATAAATCCAATGTAAGATTAGTTAAAAAATAAAATAAATCTTAAATTGCAAACAATTGAACCATTAACTTATGAAAAGAATAATAAAATTATAAAAAAACTCATAAATATTTGAAATGGGCGAAATAGTATAGATTGATGTCATTTTACAGAGACGAGGTTGGGCACAATGAAATGATCTGTGATACACTAAACTAAGTATGCAGAATAAATACTAATATCCCCACCAAGAGAAAAGAGTGTCATATATGTAAAAATAATTCTTTATAGCGAGTTAAATATATAATTTTACACCTTTTTAAAAATTGAAATCACGCTAATTCTGTTTATGTCTATAGTTTTTGCATTCCACATGTCAGAGGCCTATTCAAAAATAAATTGCTTCTTTAAATGATAGTGAAAATATGTTAATGCACATAATGTATAAAGTTGAAGATTAACAAGATAAGTATTATACATTGGTATAAGTATTTTACATTGATTTAGCGTACATTAAGAATAAGAATTTATAATAATAATTATTATTATTTTTATTATTATTTATAATTTTTTTTAACATCAACTTGAGTTTAGGATGATAAGCATTAAAAATATCTAATAAAGAATTCATATATGTTTGTTGAATTGCAAGAGCTATATCATCAACATATTTAATATAGAAATTAGGAACTATAGTTAATTTTTCTAGAGCTGGATTCCAAGTCTTGTTGCATAATATCTGCCACAGTAGGTGATAAACTTAAATGTTTGCTTATAAACTTTATTACATTGAAAATAAAGAAAGTAAAATTAAGTACTGATTTCAATGATACTTACATTTATTTTTCAGTATTCTGTTGTAATAGAGTTCATTTGTGCAATTTCTTTAACTACTAGATCTATAGGTACATTGATAAAAAGTGAGACCACTTTTAAAAAATCCGACACATATATTTAAAATTTTTTTTAAGTTAAATAGAAACTTATTTTTGTAGCTATTTAGAAATGATAAACTATAATAAATGATTTTAACAGGAACATAAATTATGTAGAAAACTATCAATAGATGAAATAATGATATGTAATAATGATATGAATAATTAAGTTTGTTTTCGATACGCTCTTGATAATATTATATTTGATGTATTTAAGTAATTTGTTTATCGAATTTGAAATCTATTTGTGACTTCTCCGAATCATTAGTGTGGATTTAAATTCCGAAGTTATCCTATTATATAACAGGGTTTCGCTTATTAATTACATCAAATATCTAAATCAAACAACAACATTTTCATTTTATTTATATAATTCTATTTATTAAGAGCCATAACAATATTACCTTTATTAGCATGTGTAAAATGGAATGTAAATAAGATCTGATGATATTTGTTTTTAATAAATGTTTTTGTAGCTGATAGCAACAAGATATTTTTATTTGCTTTATTAATTTATACAAATAAAATATTATCTTTCATTCGCCTTTGCTCGTCAAATTTGATTTTCCTTTATTATCTTTTTTATATAAAACAATCTGATTTATTATTATTTATGATTAATGATATTAGTTTTGAATTAAATAAATAATACTGCTCAACTGATATAGGCAATTGTAATAATTACAGTGATTAAATGTATAGTAAAATTGTATGATATCAAGGCAAATAGAAATCTACAAATAAGATTACGTAAACATTATAAAACTAAAAAAGTGTGTATAAAATGATAAAAACTAACTGTTAATAGATTAAAACAATATTTAATCAAATCGCATTACATGTTTCGGCTACAAGTTCGAGCCCTCCTCAGATGTAAAGAATACAATAAAAATATACAATAAAAATATACTATGTAAGATGAAACGTAACCGCTAATGAAAAACGCAGAAAATATATAATATCATATCGAAGGAATATTAGTGTTGGATGTAATACTTGAAATAGAGGAAATGAAAATTGTTCGCCAATTGATTGGAAGACCAATTGAGAAAAAACTTTTTCGCTGTACTTGGAAAAGAAAAAAAAGAAAAAGAAAAAATTTAATGAAGGATAAAACTTCATTTTTTTTATGTACGTACTTAAAGAATAAATGCAATGCAAAAAACAGTTTTTCTCTGGTCAAAAACTTACCCCAATCTAAATATCCGGTGACACACATCCATGTAAATATTATCAACAATTTAACAGTCTGAGAATATTCATGGTTAGAAAATAAAAAAATCTCCATACATGATGTCAAAAAAGAAAAACCGTTACGACATAATCATATGTCTAAGCGACAGATGGAACAATATTAAGAATGAATCTGTGATGATGCAATATCAAACATTGTTTACGATCGGAATGTAAAATAAACCCTTTGTCTGTTTAAAGATTAAGACTGTTTTTCTGTTTTTTGATATACAGCATCTCAGAGATCAAACGCTTGCTGTAATACGGGTCCTTGTCTAAAATAAAACATATGTTGTCCCAGTTGAAATCGTGGTCAAGTTGCAATCTATGTTCTATTATTTATCTTGAAGCTCTTATTGCTAATCTTGAAGATGTGTTCGAGCGTATATGATTTCGATGTTCAGAAATTCTTGTTCTCAATTTTCTTCCTGCTTGGCTTACATATAATGCAATCTCTATAGTTTATCTTATAAACAACGTTTGATTTCAAAAAATGCAGCCAAAGAATCTTTGTGTACTTTGATATATTTGCTTAGTTTGTTGAGACTAAGAAAAGAAACCCTGACGTTGTCTCCGTTGAATCTCTTGAATTTTTCAATTAATGTTGTAACATGGTACTATAAATCAAGAAGATTTGACTGTTAGGTCTGCATCATTAACTTCAACTTTTCTCGATATTCCAACGTTAAAAATATTCTTAATTCTGTCATTGATAGGATCAAATATAAATTTGAGAGAATAGTCGTCAATTAAAATGTTTATTATAAAAATTATATTCTTTTCGAAAAGCAGAATCAGACAATAAAAGAGCTTTATCCAGTAAGCCAAAAATTATGCCATTCTTTTCAGATATTGGATGGTTAGAAAAAAAATTTAGAAATCTGTCTGAAAAGGAAGGTTTTTGATACCAACTAAAATTAGTTGATTATTTCTAATAATAATACTAATATCTAAAAATCTAATATCTAAAAAATTCAAAGATTCATCACTAATTTCCAATGTGAACTGCAGATGAGGATTCCATATTATATTTTTTCTGCGTTTTTCATTAGCGGTTGCGTTTCATCTTACACAATATATATTTTTATTGTATATTTTTATTTTATTCTTTACATCTGAGAAGGGCTCGAACTTGTAGCCAAAACAAGTAATGTAATTTGATCAAATATTATTTTAATCTATTAACAGTTAATTTTTATCATTTTATACACATTTTTTTAGTTTTATAATGTTTATGTAATCTTACTTGTGGACTCCTATTTGCCTTGATGTCACACAATTTTACTATTTTAATATTGAGAGTCCTGTTCTGATTTACTTTTTAAATATATAGTGACTAAATTTAAAACCATTACTAAATTTTAAATTGTTTAATCTTTTTCCAATAAAAATTTGTATTTTTACTTTCTTAATCACCCCCTTCAATGCCTATTCGTACAGATTTGCTAAAAATTGCTTAACCTTGCCTCAGTTGTATTAAATAAGTCAGAATAATAAGTTAATATTCCAATGAAGAACGTCTTTCTCCGGATAAGATATGTATTTTACCAAAATCCATGACAGAGAGAGAGAGGAGGGGGGGAGAGGGAGAGAGAGAGGGAAGGAGAAACTTCTAGTATTTCTCGCATCAGGTGAAACGCGCGAAGGGTGAATCTCTAGGGACACTCAATCATTCTGCGCTCTCTGCGCTCTCTGGAGTGTTTCTTCCCTTTAAACTGGCGAATCGTTAATTCGCCTCCTGCATCGACACTATCCCTGATGGGCGGGAAACTCAAGAATAAAATAACGCGTTTACGCTTGAGAGAATCGATTTCGACGTCAAAGTTAACGTTGAAATTACAAATACTTTAGTCATTTAGAAGAAGCATCGCTTTTTTGAAGAGATTTAACTTAATACATTACTTTTCTAGATGACGTTAAAAATGATAACGCTATTTTAAGATTTTGCAAAGTTTCTCTTTTGAAATAAAATTTAAAAACTGCCATTAAAAAAGTTCATATTTCTCTTTGTTTTATATTGAATGTTTTGAAATAATGACGTTTTCAAGAGAAAGTATGTATGCAAATTATTAAAAAGCTTCTATCTGTGTTTATGTGCCAGAGTTTTTTAAGTGGTGCGTTTGAAAGAGTCTTAATTATGTCCAGTAATACGAAAACTCTTTAATCGTTATTATTTCTTTGTTTTAGAATAATAAACAATTTCTCACAAAGTTTAAAAAAGGATTAAGGTTATTTCTCCTTATACATAACACAGTTTTTTGGATCAAACTGAATTACTTACTTTTAACTAAATTAAAAGTTCTTTTTCTTGATATGGATAAGAGAAAACATTTATTATTTATTCTGTAATATATATTTTAGTATATATTTATATCACAAAGATGTAATAAAAATCTATATAAATAAGAGATTTTTAGATCTTTATGGAAGATTTAAAGATCTTCGCGTTTATGATATAATGAAAAGAGGAAGACTTTTGGACGGAAAGAACTTCGATCTTATTTTGTCGCGCTCTATTCAAAATTAGGCTTTGCGCAGACGAGCACCGTCTTAGATACTTCTTACTAACATAACAAGAATTGTTCGAAGGATCTTATCGCTAGTTTTTACAATTCGGGCCAGAACGCATTTAACCGCGTTTTCTGATTTTAGTAAGAGATAAGACCGATACGTGAGTCGATGGTGGGATCTGGCTCCGAACTTCAGCCCCGCTGTATACTGTGATTTTATCGCTGAACTTTTGCGCCTTCGTTTTCTCCTGGTGTGCGCTACCCTTGTCCTATCGATTTCTGTGACGTAGCCCGCTCACCTCGTCTTGCTTCTCCGACCTCCATGTCCTTTTCGCTTACTATACTTCGTCTCTTGCTTTTTGATCCGTTCCTTGATTCTCTCGATTCAGTACGAAGCGATTGATGATGTGAATGCGTTGTCGACAATGAAGAAGCTTAGATGATTTAGTAGTTTCTCTTTTGCTCTTTCACTTGTAAGTGTATGCCTTACACTTACAAAATACCCAATGTCAAGCAACTCTTTTTTCTTCATTTAACTTATATGCCAAAACTAGTTTCTTCTAAAAAAGAAAATTTGCAATTTTCTCTAATAGCTTTTGACTTTTAACCTTTAAATATATAAGTATGTAGCTACAGCATCCCACGCATAGTTATCTTGAAAACTTTATTCTAAAAAAGAAAAACTAAAAAATATTGTTCATAATTCATTATTTATACATTTCTTTATCTTATAAGAGTATGAATAATGCAAACTTACAATAATATACTATTAAAAATATAACTATAAAAATAAAATTTCTTGGGAGTGTTCTAAGCTCTTTATCTACCTACTTAAAAGTTAATTTTAATTACCTTACACATTTATAAAAGTATTTAGTTTCTCGAAAGCTGTTTCAAATATTTCTTTACAAAATGAATTTGTTCCCAACAATAAACTACTGTTACTCGTAGACTAAATTTTTCTTTTGGTTTCCGAAATTCAAAATCAATTTATTCGTTGAACTGTCTCTATTTTCTGTCAGTACATTGAAAACTGTTATCCTTTGATAAATGTCAATATGTTCGACGCACAATACCCGCTGAAAAAATTTCAATCATTGATCGGTTAAGTAATTGACTAACGGTTGAGTAGCTAAAATTCACACCACTATAAATTTCTTCATTCCGCAATTCAATCATTTTTTGGTAAAGTGATTCTAAGCTACACTTTTATACTTGTTGGTTTGACGTAAAATCGAATTCAGAAAAAGCGAATTCAGAAGCGTGTATTTAAAAAACGTCCGATCTTTTTTTGCATTTCTATATTTTGTGTTTTCTTATTTAAAATATATTTCTATGACTGATCCTACAGTAAAGCAATTTAATACGTAATCCAGTAATTTAATACATAAAGCGACGTTTTAATACGACCACATTGAAAGGCAAAGAAATATTGCGGACTATTAAATTTTATCTCAAATAAATCCTTATGCTATAACAATTTTAGAGTCCAGCAATATCTTAGCTTCCACGATCGTTTAACTATTGCGAAGACGTTATATCTCATATACTTGCGTCACTTATTAGTCTCGAGTCACAAAATAGTTATATTCTAAATTTTAAAAAAATATGAAAAAGTAGAGTAACAAAATAAAGATCAAGAATCTAATCAAAATAGGGGAGAATATACGGATCTAAAAAAATCCCTGAGAAAGTCTCACTTTGTATTGTACAAAGAATAAAATTTGTCGTAAGAAAATATAGAGATAATGAATACGTAAATAGATCAAGATACAGAAATACATTTCTTTTCATCGATGTTGCATATGTAAAGCACATTCCATATTTTATGTGAAACGTAGAACACAAAATAGGAGAGAAATAATTACAGGAAGCAAAAGTGACGTTAAACGAGGATAAACAAACGGGAACAATAATGGCCAAAGGAATCAAACAAGTGACAAAGACAATAACTGTATGAACGACAAAGCAATCAAAAAGGGCGAAATTGCCGTGGATCAAAGCACTCACGTTTGCACGTATCCATCATATGCGAAGATACGAAGGCGATAATACTATCCAGTTCTCACGCTTGTAATATAACATGCGTATAACAAAGATATAGTTCGCAAATATTGTCGGAGAGATGATAAAATCGATAGGATGAACGGCGGTGAAATATGCTGTGTATTTTCGAGGGTAGGTATCCGTTAAATTCATCTCGTGTTAAATAGAAAAGTTCAATTTTAAGCGTCGTATATGACACAAAGCTACAATCGCGCTGGTGGGCAAAAAAAGTTGAGTTAATACTGTAGTTTTATTGAATTCTTTTCTTGTCAAGCGTAGTCGAACGGTATCGCTTCCGCGTAACACGTGACATTAAAAAGAGTACAGTTTATTTATTTAACTTACAATCTGTATTTAAATAAACAAATTTTTTAATTTCTAAATTTTTTGAATTTCTCTTTTATTTTGAAATATTCCTTCGGAGTTTAAATCCATTGTTATTTTATTCACAATTTTTCATACGCTACATGTAACAATTACAAAATCAAAAATTATGGCGTTGTGTAACAGTAGGATTGTACAGCGCACAGAAGAAAAGAGATAAAATGGAATGGAAACACACTGTGCAGAACTATTGCGACGAGTGTTTTGAAAGCTTTTCTCTGTATTTTGCAGGGCAGTTGGTAACTGTTAGGGTGCGCAAATTTACTGCTTTCAAGATAGAACTGCATCTAGCAAACAGCAACGCAAAAAACAGACGTACGAGAAACACGTGGGCCATAAGAAAATACGTTAATAAATGACGATAGGATAAAGAAAATTCTCAGATGTAAAACTGTCACAGAGAAAAAGAGGGAGAGATGGTGCTAAGAATGATGGTGAAATAAGAACTTAAACCTAAATATAATAGAATGTTGCCTGGAAATACTAATTATTTCATTTTTAATAAGAACGATATAATCAAACAGCCGCACTATTAAATTAAAATCTAATAAATTATGCTGATATTAATAAAACCTTATTAAATAATGCTTTTTAAAATGTCATTCAGAAAATTATCCGTTAAAGATATTTAAAAATAGAAATATATTGGAATGAAATTCCATCTTTCGATCTGGTTTTAAAAGCTGTATTTTAAACAAATTTAATTAGAGGCTTAATTGTACAGGTAATTGTACAAATTTGATGATTAATTAATATCAGAATTTGATTAACTTGCAGTTTGTTTCAAGAAAAATTCAATTTTAATTTTACAATTTACACATCATTCAACACGATAGCTCATAATAATTTAAAATGTAATAATGATATCTCGTGTTACAAATATTTATACAATGCTGTATTCTCATGACTAAACTGAAATAAAAATGAAACGCGTAATTAAATAAAATCAAATGTAGATATTACGTATATATAAAGCAACATTGTTGGGTATAAAGAAAAGTACAGCAAGACTTTACCTAGAAGTTCGTTCTTTATTGCCTGGAATGGCATGCCACTGTGGTAGTGTAGAATCTTATTGCTTTCCCGACAACGCTGTGAATTTAGAGGGCTCCTATGTTAAAGAAAAGGAAAAAAGTAAATTGCTAAAGAAACATTCTATTCAACTGCGGTGTAAAAAACAACCTTACATATATCTTAACCACTTTGAAAATCTAACGATGACAATTTCCACATATTCGTTTCACTTACATTTAATTATAAGCAAAATTAAATGTGAACAATATCAATAATATTTATTGGTATCTCATGTTTAATATTATTTAACATTAATTACGTATTGTTTATTGCTTTTTGTAATCTTTTCAAAAAGTTATTAGGTACAATTATATTACTGTTGAAGTCGATGCGCGTAATATCTGTTAACAACATTCGCATCAAAATTGATGCTGAAACATTATTCCATGTATGCATTATTATTTCGTATTTAAAAGTAATAGTATAGATTGATATTTTAATAGTTATTTATTAATAAATCCGTATTAAAATACAATATTATCCCGGTTTTATGTAAACATATTATGATAAACACGATTCGAAATAGATTACATTAAATATATCTAAAGCTACGGAAAGAAAATTTATTATTGTTTTTATAACAAACTAGGCTAGATTGTGATATAAAATCGTGCAAGTGCGATATAGGATCGAGGGGATTGAGGAACGAAAACTTTGATAGAAAGTTGCTTCCGTCGATTCCTTCCTGTCTATCTATACATTCAAGTCTCTTTTGACTTCGTAAAATAAGTTTAGATTTCTTCTGACTTTAATCTCTCTTGAAATTGGCTTATATGTAACAACGGCAATGTTTTCTTGTTGGATCAATACAAACAACGGATTTTAGTGCAGAAAAAAGACGATAAGAAATAATATAGAAGTTGCAGAAGTCATCTTGTCTTGAAATTAGAACAGGAAGTAGTCATATATGTTCTCTTGCAAAATGTTAAGGAAATATTAATTTAATGAAAATATAAGAAAAGAAAAAATGTATACATTCAAATGGCGCAACGAATTTTTAAAGCTATGCCGGTCGATGCAACTAGCGAGATGAGAATAGTATTTATTTATAAAAAGATCCATTGACACAGAAAACTCATGAAAGTATCCAATTTTGATGAGCTCTGAATATATTATTTTCTAGAGAAAAATAAAGGCTATGTATTTTTTTATGAGGGCCAAATGACACTTTCAGAGGATACATGCAACGGCTCTTTGAAGAAAGTCGGTTATTGTTTTTTGAAGCGAATATCATCGAAACTGTAAAAGATAGGAAAAAATATTTGAAATAAAAATTAAATGGTTTTAAGAGTACTTAATAATTATAATTTAGACATTTTTTAATCTTTATTTTTTATAATTTTTTATTTAAATAAATTTTTTTAAATTATTACTTAAATTATTATAAAGTATTTTTTAAACTTTTCATTCAACTTTTATTCAAAATTTTTTTTTATTTCTTCGTTTAAAAAAGAAAACTTTTAGATGGATATTGCATCTCCTAAAAGGCGATTGGGCCTTAATAAAAAAAATACGTGTCCCTTATTTTTGTCTAGAAAATGTATTTAAAGCTCATCAACGTTGAAAAGCAACACTTTCATGAATTTCCTTGTGAATTAAGGTATTTTAATCCCAGAATCTTTAAACAGCTATTACATCTTGCGTGTAACGAAATGAGCGCAGATCAATAAAAAACCGAAGAAACAGAAATGGTGGCTGTCTGAAGATGGTAAAGAATGAAAGAGAATGGATGAAATGACGACAAAAACTCTTAAATGAATCTTTCTTTGAAGTTATTCTCGCTTTGCACAACTTTGTGCGAGATATACGCTCATATTCTAACCAGTATCTTTTTTCTCATGTGTTATTCTTTTTTATCATTACTAACAAAAGGATATCTGTAACAAGATGATGTCTTTTTCTCCTTGAAATATAACAGAGAGACAGGAAGAAGAGAAAAGAAGAGAGACAGGATTTCTTTTAAAAGAAAAATTTAATTAGTTTTGACAATATATACATAATCAAATCATACTATCTTTCATTTACATTTTTTGTCTAATTTGTAATAGATATTTTCTTAATAGAAATGTTGAAATATCAATCATTTTTATGACTTACACCTGAACTAAAAATGAAGAACATTTTGGTCTTTATTTTTAGAATAACAAACAAATAAAAAAATTTAATTTTTTATTTAATTTGTATTATTTTACTTTAATAAAGTATTATTCTTTAACTTGAATTATTATTAGTTATGAAAATATTTAAAATTGAACGAAAAAATTTTTTAAAGAAATATCGTGTTTTATGCAATTAATTTTTAGAAGATTAATGTAAATTACAACTATATGTATCAATTTCTATTTTAAAAGAGATTCTTGGCATATTTGTACGCACTTTCTGTTTATAAAGAAGAAAAGATCCATTAAAAGAAAGAAGGTCAGAAAATTTACTTTTCAGCTGTGATAATCGAATTATTTTGCACAATTCTTTCTTGATCCGAGAAAATTAAGATTGGTATGACAGATATTTATTTGGAGTATAATTTTTATTTTTGCTTAATAATTCTCTTGTCATTTTTTGGAATGGCACAAATAAATCTCTATTATTTCGTCGAAAAGACAAAGGAGAAGAGATGAAAGCAGCAATTTATTTGAATCGCACATAAAAGGCAATTGCAAGGATATCGCGTGGAAATGGATAAAGGTAAATTTCTAGATGAAAAAGAGATATGGGGCGAGCAAGAAAATAGGATATGCACCTGCATATCGAGGAGTACTGATACGAAGAGCCATTTCCTTATCCGTGAGCTCAATGTGACAGTCGCAACTTCTTTGAATCATTTGAAATACAAATAGACAGATAAGCCAAGCATGTAGTAATCTGGAGAACAAAGCATAGCAAAATTGGAGAACACAGAACTAGGACACAGCTCCCGGAAATTAAAAGGTCAGAGATAAAGCTTTATACTCAAATACTATTGGGTTGTCCGGAAAGTTCGTGCCGACTAACCTATATAATTTAATAAATGTATACTAAAATTTAAATCTTCTGCGTTTCAATTTTCTTCAAAATCGGCACGAACTTTCCGGACAACCCAATATAATATAAATAGACTGTAATATAAATAGAAACACGAAATAATTCCCAGACTGAAGCGATAATTATTAGAAAAATTATTATAAACCGGATAACTTTAAAACAGTAGGATTATATTTCTTTAACATGCAAAATATATAATAAATTAATATATATAGATTTATATTGTTGAACTTTACATAATAATATCAATTTTATTAGCTACATATTTCTATTTTTCTATTTTTGTCTGATAAATTGTATCTATTTTGACCGATAAATTACGAGATTCAGTTTTTGCTGATTTTCTTTGTAGAATAGAAAATGCTATGAAAACTCTTCAAATGATCATTAAAGAGATCCGAGAAAAAGTAAGAAACTTAATTGCTTCTCAAGCTTCCTAGGAAATGTCAACTTTTTCAGTCCGTAATCGATCTTAACCTGTGAAAGGTCGCGTTTGCAAAAAAATCACATTTTTATTCGCCGTAATGCGAACGACACATTAAATCTCAGATTGTATCTTTGATTGAGTTTCAAAAAAGTTATTCAGACATCGTTCTAATATAGTTCCTGCTTTATTATCTTCTACGTTTTTTTTTTTTTTTTTTTTTTTTTTTTTCTATTAACATTTCTTGTTCAAATACAAAACTTTATCTCTGACTATCGTGTTTCATTTAGTAATTTACCAGTTTCTATGTTTCGGAAATGTAATCTTATCGAGTTGTATAACAAATAGAAGGTGAAAAGAATATAAGCAGTGTAGCTAGTTGTATTCAAATCTCGTCATACAATTTTTTTAAATGTAAATACATATATACGAATATATATTTTTCAATCTGTAAAACAATCTGAAACGTGAATTACCGAAAAGTAATGCGATATTTGATTTATATGAAAATTTATGAATGAGAGAAAAAGTATCAACATCTCTCTCTCTCTTTCTCTCTCATCTTGCGCAAATCGGAACATATAAATGCAAACAGATGCCAGACAAGTGCAACTTCTTTTTCCTTCAAGTTGAAGTATTTTCATCCCTCGAGTCGAGGATAGTTATATGTAAATGTAAAACTAAAGGAATAAAACATAAGAGTGGAATAAGAGATACGTTAAAAAAAGGTGAAGTTTTCGAGCTCACTTCTGCGTGTAGTTAGTCAATTTGAACTCACCTAAAAACTTTAAATAGAATTTATATTACCGTAATGAATTCACGAGACATCGTAAAGTTTCAGTCAAAATTCTCATATAATTTCACAAAATCTTTCTATTTGTATTACGATATTTGATTAACGTTATAGAATCATACATTTTTGGTTTTAATATCTCATAAATATCTGCACATTATTCAAAGTAAAATTTTATAGATGTTCTATAACAATTAGCCATTAATAACCAGAATAATCAGATCAGATTTTAAAATTACAATAGGACATTATCATGTGATGATGTCGAACAAAACGAGATTGTATTAACCCTATATGCGCTTTAATCTATGCTTCGTTATGAGTTGAATCACACATTTAACAGTTGCGACATAGGAAATTACTTCCAACGAATCTCCGGAGAATTAAGATTATGGATCATATTCCTGGTTTCATCTCTTATCGAAGATCGAGTTTTGCTTCAATTCCTTTTTGAGTGCTCGAAATCGATTCGATAAAATATAAAAATTCTATTGTCCGTGGAAACTTTATATTTAATAGTTCATATCAATAATCGAATACAAAACTTGAGAAGAGACATATATTTTGTTTGGTAGAAAAGTAATATATCTCAAAACTAGTAACAATATTTCAGGAGAGCATTTTTTAAGTTCTAAATAGAAAAATGTTTTCAGAAATCTTTTAATGAAAAATGACACAAGTCTAAATAGATCGTTTTTCTATAACTATGTCAGACAGTACTTCACAGAATATCTAAAAATATTTTTGTTCTATAAACAATCATTATAAAATTAACAAGCGATATTGCGATAAATTTGAAGACGTCATAAATTCTTTAGCCAGTGTGTCAATTTTTGTCCATTGAGAACGTGCTTTTATCGATGAATACTTACCTTCATTTCTAAAATTCTATACTATACATAATTCTATACTATATTCTATACTATACATCAATTATAATCAATTATAAACATACGTTGATATCGTATAAGCACGCTCTAATGTATTAGCCTTATGTTTTTTTAGACGGAGTTTTTTTATCTACTAAATGCATCTAGTATCAAATATTTCATATCTATGCATTATCATTATGCGATTATGTAATTGATTGCCAAGCAGATTGAATTTAATATGAATCTAGTATATAAATCTAATATAATTTTGATATTTTCTCGTTTTTTTAATGTTAAATATTTAACATTAAATATTTAACATTAAACTTTTTAATCCAGTAACATCCAGAAATAGATGACAAAATTTTTGCAGGAATTTATGCATCACTTAGATAACATACTTGATACTAAATGTGTTATGGAAGTCAGAGTGTAATCTATCCATTATTGAACATGTAAAAATTCTAGATCTGCGGCTATAAAAGGATGACCTCACTTGAACGAACGGATGTATTCGTTCAGATTAAAATTAGTTCGAGATCAATAAACTTCCATCTCGGGAAACGTGTCAGGATGCGATTCTTGCAAGTCGGATTCTAAAATATCTACGGACTTCTTAAAACTTTCGTTATCGATTTACGCGATAAGTATGTGCGCGTGTACATGCTAGCAAGTTTACTCGCATATACAAGACCTTACATTACAAATTTATTATATAGCTCCGATAACGTTACTGTTATATAGCCATTATGAGTTATAAAATATTACCGGTAGCATTACTGTCGAAAATGTGACATGTACTCTTTCGTCAGTCGCGCGCTTTTTGCACGATGTGCGCTGGCAGCACGAAAAGATAAATCAGGCAAAAACATCGGAATCTCGGAACGCCGTAATGATACGTATAACCGACGACCTCGGATAACTAGACTCGGAACGATGAAATTTTTTTTGCATGGTAAATTCGTATGAAAGACCGACGAGGAAAAGTATGTATAGGTCGAATAGTAAGGCGCTTATACGACATGGATAATATCCTTCGTGGCATTTTGTAAGTTATCCTACTCTACAATTTGTTTGATAAGCTGAGTATTAGTATGGACACATGACTTTCTTCCGTTTATTTTTCCCTATCTTTAGTTAATTAATAGCTCCTATCTTCCTAAGAGTTCTGAAGATAATATTAAAGCTCTAGATATATCAAAGTCTAGATATATCAAAGCGCAATCCTTTGATTCGAATCGAAATGCCAACAACTTTCCTATTGGCTATTTGCGACCTAATTGTGTCTAGTCTGTAGCCCAATAAGAGCTTAGTATTATTGGTATATGGTATGATTAGTAAGTCCACAAAATGGAAGAAGAGACCTTTGCACTATTTTGGTAAATCTAAAACTTAGACAATATGGCTTTTCCTATCTTTGTAAAATAATTCTTCGATCTGATAAGGTAAGAAAGTTAAAAACGATGGCTTTGAATTATTATGATGAAGAAATTAACCTTCTCTTGCTGATGTTATTGTAATTACCGAAGAATTTTTTTATTAAGTTAACTATAGAAGAGCCATCGCATGCACATGAAACGATGATAGGCATTATATCTTTTTATTTGTCGCATTTTTATTATTCGCATTATCTTTTCATTTATTCGCGTGACCTCTGCGTTCTCTTTTCCTCTTCTTTGTGTTCTATTTTCCGTTTGCATCATTCTTTTTCACAACAAAACGTAACCACGTCATTTATTTCCACTAATCGATAGAAAGTGTGCTGTGTGAAAAGTTTTTTCTCATAAATTTTAATTACAACTTAATTTTCATTCATGTTATAAACATCGTTGCATACAACTTATGTCAATTATTACGATTCCATTGTCATGAATAAACATAGAGATTATGTTCTATGGCATATGATGAATAACTTTTAAGGATTCAATAATTTCATAAAATTTATTTTAGCAAGAAAGAAAGAAGAGAAGGAGAACGTTACTAATTATAGAACGTTACTAATTATAAATTACAAATGTAAATTACAAATGTGGCTGGAAATGTAAAATGTTGATAAAGTGATAAGAATGGCAAAAGTTCAAAACGTTCCCTTCGGAGTTTAAGATATTTAACTCACTGCATATTCAAACAGCTGAATTCATCGGAATTATATCCGTTCCAAGATGTTTTAATTCCCGCGCAGACATAAAGGGCGCTTCGTCATAACGGAAACAACACACATCATACTTTTATTATATTGCTCTTATGAGGCACAACTGACGATCTCTCACTAACATTTACGTTGGAAAAAGCCACCGAGTTTTCAACATCCATCATCTAATGTGGAACACCAGGAATCAAGGATGATCGAACGTTGCTCGTAGAACCGCACCCGGTGCGAAATCCCTTAATTTATCGACTTGATTTGTACCCATCGTGCGCGTTTGCGCGTGCCTTTTGCCATAAGGCATAACGAGAACACACAAGGAACCAAGTCAAATTTGCACTGCTGGGTGCGACGGGCGGTATAAATGATCGGACTCGATCGATTCGAAGACATACGTAGGTGCTAAATCGAGATTTCCTCGCGCTGTACTGCAGCTACGAATAGTTAAATTCGTTATCGCCCGGCATCTGAAAATTGCTGCCGACCAAACGCGCGAAATCGAATATTCGCACGACAATTCGCGTGCCCCCGTGTGCAAACCGCGCTTCACACATTTACGTACACGCGAGAACAATAGAGGCTGTTAAGATTCAAGCCACCGTATACCAATAATGCCGCGAACATAACATACATTTTTGATTTTTACGTGCAACGTTCATGTTTTACGTGAAATAGGTATATATTCCTTTCTTTTTAAAATTATTGTTTATAAAAGATTCTTTTCAATTATGTAGCTCCATTTTTTCTTGTGTTATTTAACAAATATTATAGCACTAATAGGATTTCGCTGATTAATAAATCGTTTTTAATAATATAGCGTTTAATAATATAGTGTTTTTAGTGTAGCATTACATTTAATTAAGTCTTTATAGATTTAAATTTCTCAATTTACTCCTTTTTTTGTTCTTTGAGACCAATAAATCTTAAATGAAGTTGCTGATATTTTCATAGATCCTAGATGTAAGTCTGGAGATAAGCCAATCCTCCTTCGGGTAGCTAAACGTGACTCGAATCTTACTTTATCTCAACGAGCGATCTATTCAAACTTTTATATTGTGTTTCAAATGTCACGTGCACAAGAATGTAACCGCAAACTTCCTCATTCGCTAAAATTATCAATGTATTCCAAGTTTACTTAAAATTTCCATTAATTAACTATAAAATTTATTAACTATAGTTTTTTTTAATTTGTTTACATCACAAAATGTATTCAAAATACGAATCAATATAAAATAATAATTGCACATTTTGTATTTAAAAAAAAATCATAACTATTTCTTTTCTACCGATAAAAGAAAGAAAGTCGTATTGTAATTCAGCAAATACTAAGTTACATGTATTTACTTACCTATTAATTGTAATTTTTTATTCAACAATATGTAATAATATAACACATATTTTATATTACAGTTATATTGTTGAGTGGAAAATTACAACTAGCAGGTGCTTTAAGGGAAACCGGGGTCGGTTGCCACAATTTTTGATTAGTGATTTTTAGAAAAAAGTGGATATTTGATTTTGAAATATTATATACATTATAATTATATCTTTTTGATATTAGAAAAAATATTACTCGTGAATTCATCATATCGTAAAAATAAGTTATTTAATTTTAAATGAAGCTACAAAAATATTGCACTACAATAACTAATTTCATATTCTGGGTTGATATCATACGTTCTAGGATGGCAATAGCATATTTGTTATGGACACATATAAAAAAATATATATTTGATCAATCTACCCCACATAGCCATTTTTAATAAAAAAAAATTGTATTCACAAACTTTGTCAGGATAATGATTAATTAATTGTAGCAAAGATCTTCTAAGATATGTTTCTATGAATACAGAGCTATCGCGATTGATAATGCCAAAGATTTGTTAAACAACAAAATAGGTGATAAAAAAAATTTACTCACCAACTTCATTTTCTTAAAAATCGCTATAAATAATATATACAATGCTTGTGTACAATTTGACAATCAATTTCATATGATAATTAGTCTCAGTTTCCCTTACACGTAACTTAATGAAAGATTATCCAATAATCAATCATGGTAAAGTTAATTAAATGAAAACAAAAAATTGTATCTTTAAAGATATCGAATTGAAAATGTAAATTTAATTTAAAATTGAGTTATTTAATTTGAGTTATTAAGCTTTACTAGGTATATATAATTACAATCTTTATTAAAATGTCACCGAAGATATATAAGATTAATTAAAAATATGTATCACGTAACATTTTTAGTTAATTTAATTACCTCTGATGAAACTTTAATAAAGATTGAATCTTACTATATATATATAATATTTCTGGAGATATCTAATATTGAAGAATGAGATGTCCTCAAATATTTATATCTATAAAAAGAAACTTGGTTCAAATTTCAATGAAAATATTGATAGATATTAACATTTTCTTCTATTTGTCGAACAAAATAAATGATATAATTCAGAATAATTTAATTTGGGAGTAGACTATAAAGCACATCGCGAATATGAACTCTATGAACTCTATGAACTTTATGAACTCTAAATTACTAGTTTCAGTCACGATAGTGCTAAATTGAAACTAAATTGCATTATGGAATCATAAAGGTATCTCGTATGATTTATGATTGTTCGTTTACTGACCGTTCGATTTGCCCTTTGATCAACCACGTCCACATACATCACATATCAAATATAACTCACAAGTTCTTCCTACGAGTGCGCTTGACATCAAGAGCTTTGCTCAGAAAGATAGCTGAACTTTTGCTGAAGGGATGATCGATATATCGAACGTAGAATATCGGCAACGAATTGTGCTTACTATGAGCATGCTTGTTACGATCTTTTCAATTGACAAAGATCATTGCCTATTGATGTAAGCTAATCGTTCATAAATTAGGAATTCACAAAAGTTGCTGGAAATAGAAAATAAATTTTTACCGTCTTTATCTGCGACTGAAATTTGATCATTCGCTTCTTTGTTGCTTAAAAATCGAGAAGATAAAATACATTAAATCAACAGATTACTCTTGGATTATTTCCTTATTTTGATGAAAGTTGTGATTTATTCGAATCTCAATTAACACAAGTGTTTGCAGCACGTTCTAGTAAATAAGTAATTACGTGTTTTCTATGTATTTTGCCGTATAATTCAAACACATGCATTGAGTTCAGTGTATTGAATAATGGCGTGAGAGTTCGCAAATTATTCCTAACACCATAAATTTATTATTCAAACTTTAATCCGCCAACACTAGCACGTTATACATTTAAGAGAACAATAGGGAGATTTTGAACTCACCTTTCCATATTTTTCACACGCAACATTTTGTATATACGCTGATGTCGAACGTATGACACTCTATTACATTTGTAAAAGTAGTCATGTATGAATATTAAAATAATCTAAAATGTATTACTAATGTTCATATAAATCACGCATAGTTATTCTATATTCTCTATAAATAACGCATTGTAATTATAATTTATAATTAATAACCTTTAATTAATATGAAAGCGCATACAAATCTAAATAATATTTAAATGCAATTACAAACAAGATCAATGAAACTCGAAATGGAATTGATATCACACTGTGTTCCGGCATTTATTTTATTAATTATTTTATTTTATTAGAATATACTTTTTAGATTTTTAATATATACATTTAAATAAATAAATGTATGATTTTTTAAATATTTATTTAGTTTAGATTTTGATGATATATGGGATACGCACACTGATTCCTATTTATATATCATGATAAAGATGCGATAATTAGCGAGAGGTTACGTATTTTCGATATTTAGAATAATTAAAATTACGCTTGTATAAAAATTTACAATGTTAATTTCAATTCAGAAGCTTACTACGATGTTGCTTTTTATATTAGGATATTCAATGCTTCGTCAGACACCGTGTTGCATCACTAGAAATCGCGATTTTTAACACACGTTGGAAATGAAGTTAGCCTATTGAATTTATCTGAGTTCTATCTGAAATTGCGCAATTGAGAGTGACATCACAGAGAATATGACATGAGACTGTCATTACTAGTTCGACAATTCTCATTCTCTTTAGTCTTACTCTTGGTCTTATAACCGCTATTTTTCGACTACGGCCAAGACACGAAGTCGTCAAATAATAATGCTGCGGATATAGGTCGACCAGTTGATCGATAAACCGACCATGTTTAAAACGGCTAGCTAGCATAGATGAGGAGCATAGATGAAAAGTAATATATGCATACTAATGCGAGATATTCTAAAGTGCCTCCTACATTATTTATTCTGACATGTATACGTATAAACGTATCAGATCTTTATTACTTCCTGACATAAAATTTATCACGATAAACGCAATTTCGAATCCAATTGGATCATCATTTATTTATTTCACAATTACAAGTGTAATTATAGCGTTTATTTGTTGAGTCATTATTAAACAACAATGTAAATAACTAATACATTTAAATAATTAAAATAAATGATATATTAATACGATGGTAGAATTATAATTAATAGTTGCGTTGTTTATAGTTTATATATGGAGTAAATGTCATAATAATTTGCAAGTTTTACTATACACATATTGCAATCGCTTTATGGCTAATCAGTTGTATTGGATTGAATCAACATTACAATTGTTTAAACATTATTAAAGCATAATATTTTATCAATTAAGTATAATAATAAAACAATAGTTTTTATAGACATTACAATTATAATAATAAATATAAAGCAACTCCTGTCATATTTTACTACTACTAGTATCTCTGATGTATCCACGGGAACTACGATCCTTGGAATTTCCTTTTTTAAAAAATATTTATAGCAAAAAATATTATATAGGATTTTTAATGTTTCTGAAATAGTCTAAATCATAATTTTAATATTCCAAAAATATTTTTTAATTTAAGAAATGTTTAGATATAAAAGAATATTGATTCTATTATTACATTTTATTCTTTTGTATTAATATATTGTTTTAAATAAAACGTTTTATTTAACGAATTATATATTTAAACAATACCTATTTAATGCAATAATTTAAATAGTAATTTAATATTTTTGTATTAACTTCAAAAAAAATTTCGCTTGCGGTGAACTAATGAGTCTTCTTGATAAATTTCTGAATTTGTCAAGTTATGTTAGACTGCAGTTTGAAACATAAATTACTATTTCTTTTCTATCATTTCCTCCGATAGTACATAAAAATGTTTGTTGCATAAATAAGTTACTTTTTTAAGAAACTTTAATCTTGATTAGATTTTGAAAAAATTTGAATTAATTTTTGGATTTTATGTAATATTGAAAATTACAAACTGACTAGGATTTTATTATAACTTTGCTAACAAATAATTTAGTTTAACAAAAAGCGAGAATTCTTTTTTTGAAAAAAAAAATTTTGATCTACATAGTCGCCATTATTATAGTTCAGCAAACAATAGCTAAATTAGAATCAGTGTAACAAACTTGTACAGCATAGTTTTATGTTCTTTGGATCGTTGCCAAATCGTTATTTTCATTCTCACCTCGACATATAAGATATTTCCGAATTATTCAAATGACTTCCGACAAATCAGTTTAACATTACAAACTAAACAGGCTTCAACTAGTTTTATTAACCTTACAATATGCTAACGCTCTAATGAATTTTTAATAAAAAAACCCAAATTGCTTCTAAATTTTATAGCTATTATATATAACTTTAGAATACCAATACGAATATAGCAATTAACAGAGTTTATTTTAAATTAAACCAATTACGTCAGTAATCACGATAATTTTATCGCATTTTCAAAAAATTGTTAATTTCTTGCAAAATTGAAAAAAAACTCTACAGAATATTCATTAAATATTCATTTTTAATATTATTATAAACAATATTAAGATTAAAAGGGACAGGACCACTTATATAAATGCATCAACTAATTGTAAATAAAAGAAACGCTAATTACAATCAAAGTTAGGTGTTGGAATATAATCTTTTTATATGTATTTTAAGTTTAAATATATTTATTTAATATATGACTGCGCGTACGCGCAGTTTATTTTAGATAGATTATTTTTGAACTTGCAATCAACTGAAATAATAATAATCTCTCAAAATTAATCGTCGATTTGATTATTAACTGAAATCTGTAAAGAACTGATTGCGAAAAATATTATCTTATCCAGAATACGAAAATTAATTTAAATTACAGACTCGTAAAGATAGCTTTTTTTATAGTAAAAAAGAATTCATTTTAAATTAAATCTGTTAGTTTTCATAAGGAGAGATTTTGTTATCTCTATGATGATGGTAGGAGTTTTAAATATTTCCGTCTGACATGTCATTACATCCATGTTATAAAGTAAATATGCAAAGCATAACGAGCTACTCTCGCGGATGAAAATGCATTAATCATTATGTCATAACATGTATATTCTTTCAACACAGTGACTACAATTAACATGTTATTTTACGCTAAGTCTATATACAGCACATCCACGCTCGTATCGAGCGATTTGATATTCGCTATTTGATATGATGTCCAGAGCAATGTGCAATTTACCATAATTATCCATCTTTGCATAATAATTAAGAGCTAACAATTTGCAGGGCAAATACTGCACAATAGCATCTAATCATTACAAAAGCACTTGTTATATATCATGATCAATTCAGCGTATTTTCTCGCATATGTACTGAAATCGCCGGTACTGCAACATAGTAATTTTGTCAGTTGGATTGCACAGATTTGAATTTTTGCTTAGATAAATGTAAAAAATAATTATATTTAAATTATGTTTAAATAATTATATTTAAATTATGCAAAAAAAATGAAACATAAATATGCACAACATAATAATGTATTTGTAAAATTTACATAATTTTTTATATAGGTTTTATTGTTAAACATTTTTTATGATATCGAAAAAAGGAACTTATCGACGTTATTTTACTAACTGATAATTTAACTGATAAACAGTGTAAATACTGCTCTATTTGCATGAAATCGTTCTAGTTGCACTCGCATTACACAGATCAATTAAATGTACTTTCTCCAGTTTCAACGCATATTCATTAAGCCGTCAATGGCGTCAATGTTACGCGATACATTCAACGATTCTTCAATATAGGGGAGAAGGGGAGCAATATTATGATTTGTTCCGAATTTTTTATTATATTGTATTTTATTGTATTTTATTATATATTTTATTATATATTTATTATATTTATTATATTTTATTTTATTTTTATTGTTCGATTATTTTTACGTGACTCCGATAACGGATAGAAATTTAATATCATTTGCATAAATTTGATCAAATCTGTTGTACAAAGAGATAAAGCAGTAAAATTTTTCCGTTTAAACATTTACAAAAACAAATCTCATTCGATAACCATTTCGATGGAATTGATAATTTTGATATGTCGTGCAAATGTCAACTTGAAATTAATTTGATATGCTTAAATAATAAAACACTTTGAATCTCGTATACAATATGTATTAATGCGCGTTATAAATTATGGTAAATGATACATAAATAATCTGTTTGTATTTGACATGACTGAAATTGATAACAAAAGAATGTGTCGAGTGTTCTATTGATATGAGTTCTATTTTATCGCGTGGTCAATGATCGTTTGAATTCACTATCACAGATTGATACGAAATTTTTGATCACGTCCACCCGCAAAAGGAATACAAGTTTATCACCGTTGTATATCCCAAAACTGTATTGATTGACTTTCGTGAATTTTATATTCGTACCGTGGCTGAAAAACGGCAATTTTAATGCCTAAATGTTAAACGAATTAATCAAAATGTAAGAGGATTGACAAAAAATTAAATTTTATTTGTTATAAAAAATCAAATTAAATCGAATAGTGTAATGTCTTTATAGATTTTTTTTAAAGAGAGTAAATAAAAAATCTGAGAGAAATATTAAATTTATTCGAGAAAAAATTTATTTGTTTCTACTTCTCATACAGCACAGAAATTTGCAGCAACATTGCTACAATATTTGCAATATTGCTGGAATTGAAACGTATTAAAACATTGCAATATGTTATATCATTGAACATTGAAATGATCTATGCTAAGTATATGAGTTATATTTAATTGTCTTTCGTGTAACTTTCGAGTAACTTTATCTTAATGGATATTTATTTAATATCTGTAAACTTTTTCATTTATAATTTCTTTGATGACGTTAAAGTCACTTCGAGAGAATTTATTTGAACGCAGTTTTTTCATAACGTTTTAATATTCAACATTAAACTTCTTTGACTTAATTTTTAATTAAATTTTTTAAATTAAACTTACTGTAAAAAAATAAAATATAAAAGTATATCACACAATTAATAATACTAGTTAGTAATATTGAATCAGTAATATTAACAGTATCCATTAATATTTTTTTTTTGAGTATTTTTATAATCTTATACAATCAATATATTATTGACAATATATTTCACTTTAGTTTACATTATCTATTGCTATCTGTGACGTATTGTGACATGGACCCTAATTAATAAAGCGAAACTGATGTTCTGGAATCAAAATCCAGATCACTGTCAATATTCTACGTCAATCTATCAATATCAACTACATATCAGTAATAGTCAATATTTGTCAATACTATTAATTGAGTATAGAATCATCTTATAATATTCCGCACGTCTGCAATTATTTTTATTACATCATATTTTAAATATGTATTAATGCAAGAAAATAGTCTATAAACATTTGTCTCTTAATACTTTAAAAGAGATTGCCAAGTTAATTTTAATATTGAGCTTGAAAAAAAATTTAATTTATTTTTTTATTATTTTGTTATTGTTTTCTAAATGTATCGATATAATTTAATAAATAGTATTTTTTAAATATTTTAAATATATTCGATAAAATCTTTCTTAATCAGATAAATAAAACCGATAATTGAGAAATAATGACCCATGTTAATTTTGCTGCAAACATTACGCGTTTAAAATATATGTGATAGTCAGAGTGTTAAAAAGCGCGCGCGCGAAAAGACATTTCATTGTAGCAGTGGGATAAATTCGAACAATTTAAATATTGCGTCACAAAACAAAAACTCTTTGCATTATTTGCATTTTCCGACAGCAGAAATGTCATTTTATGATCACGAAAAATCTATCTTATTCACATAGTATTTTAAAAATTTTTCAAATTTATTTTATTTTTTTTAACACTCCGTTTTTTCCTCGTGATACAAAAATTTGCTACAACATATGAACTTTATATAAAACTTCGTATCACGTCAATTGTGTGCAAAAATTTATCGAAAAAATATTCGTGTTACAAGAAATTATTCGCAAGTCGTGCAAATATAATTCACGAAACGTCAAAATACTGACATATTTTAATAAAAAATTTCATGGCCATACTTGTCAATAAAATTATCGCATCGGAATTAGGACGAGTTATCAGTTATCGAATCATTAAATTTTATGGATGCATAAAATTGAATAAACGCTGCGTTCTCAATCTGCTTTTTTTCTTTATCCGAGTAATTTTTTCTCAGAATTACATTTAATTCATCATAAATTTGCGAGATGCCTACAGGATGTTTAACATAAAACAGAATCCACCCTTCGAATAAGGTTTCTATATTACTGTCGTCTCGTTCTTTTTTCTTTTATCGCGATTTTATCGCTTGCGAAAAAACAGGTGGTTCATTTTGGTTCTATCTATCTTTCTGTTATTTTTAGTACTGTGTGTATATCGAATTAATATAAATATTGATTTCCTAAATTCCCGAGATCAATAGAAGAAATTCAAGAAGCTTAAAATGATTCATTAACATTACACAAAATTTAACAAATGTTTACAACTTTTACAGCTTTTTTTAACGAAAATTGTATCGTGTATTGCAATCTCTGTTGCATAACTTAATTGGCGCAAAATGCCTCTCATCTGCAATTGTAAAAAAAGTTATGATATTGTAACTTTAGATCATTATACGTATTGTACATATTTATTATATATGATATATAAATCGCAGATGTATTCCTAGCTTTTTTTATATGCATTTGATACATATAAAATTTGAAAATATTTTAATAATTGAAATGAAAAATATTAATTTTGGAAAATGATAGTAGTAGACAACGAAAAAAATTGATAAAACAATCGACTGTGTACAATAGTCTACAAATAAAAAAATGATTTATTATACAATTACATAGAGATACAATGGATATAATGTAAAAGTATCGAAATTTATATTATAAAATAAATTTGTGATATTATTTGTGTCACAATAACGGTATTTTTTTTAATATTTGATAATAATACATCGTGATTGTATTTAGAAATGTGATCACTTCAACAACACTGTTCGATATTATTTTGCAATACGAAAATTTTAATCTTTTTACTGCATTATATTTTGTCAATTTTATATTTCTTTTTGATTTAATATGATCCGATTATGTTATATAAGTACAAAAGCACTTACTTTTTTATGTATAATATAGTATTAAAATGCCTTTTCTCATGTATTATAAAAAAGGTATTTTTAAATTGCTATAGCTTAAAAACGAAAAACTATACTGAAATGAAACAAAATGTATTTTAAAACTAAAAGTTGATATTTCCGCGTGGTGTTAATAAAATTTAGTGTTAATAAAATTTAGAAAAAAAATTTGTTGTCGGTGTTACAATGTCAAACTTTTAAAATCATAAAATCATTTTTTTGTCTCTTTGGTGCCATTTTTCTCAGAATTGTGAAGCAAAATTGGAACAACGAATTCGTTTTCAGTAGGACAAAATATATCGGAAACGACTCACACTCGTGATACAAAAAAAAATTAATTTTATTTGACAGTGTAATCACGAATTCGGACTGTTTGCTATTAACTTTTATTTATTTGGCTGACTACGAATAGAGCTTCTTTTATCGCCCACGTCCAGAATTTCATAAAAATGGAAATTTACAGGGCGCCCTTATGGTACGAAGCCAATCGATGCCATGGAAATTGTATGCGCTATGCGCGAATTTTTCACACCCCCGATTACCCCGGTGAAATACAAATTGCTTTCGTCGGTCGATGTATCACAGAGGGAGCGTCATCTTAATATTCAAACCTATCTAGTACGCCAGAAAATTTAATTTCCTATCTTATATTTATATTCTTCCGGAAAATATATACTATATAAATGCATCATCACGCGAAAGAATAAAATTCCACCGTGAAAGAATGCAAAAATCATTGTGGACATAAATTTTATATGTAATATTCACGGTATATACGGATAAATAAAATGACTTTGAATAACGCTATCTAGAAAGAGGAAGGATTTATCATCCAATCCACATCAGCATGAAATTGCAAAGAACAAAATTTATTCAAATAATAAAAATTAATAATTAAGGCTCAATTGAATGAACACAATTTAAAATAAAAAATGAGTTACAAGTTGATTGTTAAATGCTAAAATTTAATAAATCTCTTGTAAATCAAGTATATATCATATGTGAAACGAATGTTTCAACCTACTACTAGGTTATCTTCAATGTTAATATAATAAAATATAAATAATAAAATATAAATAATAATTAATTTTACAACGGAACAATTATAAAAATAGAATAAATAACCATCAGTTGTCATAATTTTAATATAAATAAATTTAAGTCTAGAAGATAAATTTTTTTTCAATATGTATACCGACATGATTCTTCTGATTAAAACCAATGATGTTCCAACATTCAGTAGAAGTTACAGTTTATTGAATAACAATATGTTTCGTAATATGATAGATAACCATTGTAACTGCAGGGAAGAGACCTCGACCAACAACAATTATTATATTTACTTACTAAAACACATCGATGTTACATTTAAAATGTAAGAAATATCAATCGAATTCCAAAGTTCCTCAAAAGATGCCAAGTTGCAATCAGTTGACAGAGTCGTAAAATAATCTATAATTTTGTAAAAATGTAGTATCACGATTGAAAAGAGTATTAAAGATAACAATCATTGCTCTAGAACAACAAATGACCAATTTGTTCAAATAATTAATATCGAAAGTGACGAATGATCAATTTATATCATTATACAATATATCTACATATATATAATAACAATGTATCTACATCTATATTCCATATGTATATATCAGGTATAGATAATTTTGAAATCTCAATTGGGATATGTAATATTTTATATATAATTATATTAATATTTTCTTATTAATATAACATTTAATAGGAAATAATCAATTTGCCGAACTGTTTTTCCGTGAATTATTTTGATTTTACTTATCGCGGAGTTTGCAGAGAAAAATAAATCTTCTCTAGAAGTGTGAATTGAAAGAAAACAATTGGAAAATCTCTATCCTTTGCTCTGAAACGTCGTCGATAATCGACCTAGGAAAACAATCAAAAGAGAAAACACGAGAAGTTCAAATTAAAGTCGTGAAGTATTTCAGTGATTTCTAGTGTCCACTTATCGAACCTTTCGAAAACAAATCTTGATTTGATAACTTTTAAATATACAAGAAAATAGATTTATATAAATGAAATTAATTGATCAAAACTTTTAAATAATTCTCGAATTGTATTAGATAAAAATTCGTAGCACTATTTCTTTTATATTGTGTCCATGTTAAAAAATATTTTTTAAAAAGATTTAGCAATTACATCATTCGATACAACAATATTTCAGCTTTAAGAATCTGCTTTTTAAATTGCGGTATGCGAATTTTAATGGAGTTATAAGCAATCAAAGTTAAAATGTTTCCTTTATTCAGTCCGTGATAACTCAGTGAAAAAGTTTCGGACATTTAAAAAAAACAATTTTACAGGGAAAATTTCAAGCTTCACGTTAAAAAAAANATATATAAATTAATTAATTAACGTTTAATTTAATTATTATAGTAGTACGACTACAAGTAAAGAAAAGTAAAGTTTTAAGTTTAAGTTT
>NW_012130071.1:5976826-5978847 GCF_000143395.1 Atta cephalotes
AAAGTTAAGTTAATTAGTTTAGTTTAGTTTTACTTTAACTTATAGTAATAATATTTAGTACGTACGATAAGTATTATTATTTATTTATTTATTTATTATATATATAATAATTATTGTGTGTGTGTGTGTGTGTGTGTGTGTGTGTGTGTGTGTGTGTGTGTGTGTGTGTGTGTGTATTTTTTTTATGTTGAAACATAGACTAGATAAATGAAGAAGTAGAATTGGTAGAATGTATTTTATAGAAAAAATATGGATAAAAAATACGGATTAAGTTAAATTCTCGATAACTCTTCATGATTACAATTTAAAACAAGAAAATATCAAAGTGAACTTTTCACTAAGAATTTATGTTTTTTATTTCTTATGTCATATATCAGATATTGAAATGTCAAGGTGTAGATACGTTTATCAAGAAGATCACATGCATTATATATACAGTATATAACTTGCGATCCCTCGCAAAACATTGACAATTTTCAGCTGTCTTCAGCAGTCGAAAGGACAGTGAAAAGTGTCAAGCAGGAAAGCTTATTACTTGGCATTATCCTCCTGAGAACTTTCCGGTATCGATTCACGCGATTATGCAAAGTTTCTTTTGCTGTATTTCTTATTCTCAGCGTCGCATTTCGCGGATAATTTCGGATTATATAATAGTTTTAAATCAGTTTTTACAACCAACTGATAAGTAAGACAGACTCGGAAAAATAAAATAAACTTTATCGGAGAGAATAAACAAATATTCGTCTTATATTGTATAATACATAAATACATGCATGAATATCTAACGCACATGAATATTTTTACGAAATAATGTATAAAATAATCGCGCTGAATCCGTATTTTACTGACTATGCAAAAGCAATAGCTCATTTATGCAGTAATACGCGTAAATGAAAGTCGTAATCATAAAACTTTTTGCATCGCGCGCTATTAGTAAAAATGTACATGTTTAATATTTTATCACGATGTTATTTACGAATCGATTCGTCGTAGTGCTATTGCGTAAATGATGTGGTTCTTGCGGTTTGTTGAATACAGGATTAATGTTTAAAACCACTGATGTGTTACCGAATCCTGTTACAGTGGAGTTGGCCATCAATACCAATTTTATTTCTTTTTTTTATGAGTCGATCGAAACTAATCGATCGGACGCAGCTATCGGTGCCCAAATAAAGAATCTCGTCGTAGCATAAATCCGAATGAAAAGGGTCGATTCACCTTTAAGATTTCCGCTGCGAGAATATCTCATGAAAGAGTGAAATCGCTCCCGATATCGACGCCTGCATTTCGTATCTTATTTCATCGTGCTCACGTAGATCCCGATAAACTGATACACTTCAGAGCAATGCTATGCGAAAATAGTATAAAGGAACTATTGATTTTCTCTATGCGGCGACGCACGTTTCGCTCGACGGTACGGACTGACGACGAAATAGGAAAATTAAATGTTTGTTTCATACATTGCAGGCGGCATAGCATCCAGATAAACAAACGAGAAACACAAACGTTTGAAAGCCCGTTATTGTCGCTACGCTCTGTAAACGCAAATTTCTCACGAGTGTCACGATGAAAAATTGCTTCAACTGCCGAACAAAAATTAGTAATATTATCGAGAAATTGTTAATATTGTAAGCAATATTTATATTTGTAATTTAATTATGTTTTTAATATATACGGGGATAACAGAAAAACTGGACATCTAAAGATAAAGTTAAATAAAGCTGACAATTATTAATTGTAAAAACCTTTATTTAAAGAATACTTCAGTTGTTTAAATAACATTTGTAATTCAGAAACAACAGATTCGATTAATGTAATGTTACACACTTTTACATTAACAATGTAACTGTAACGTTACATTGGCCATTTTTCTTTTATGAGAGAGCATATTATTAATATAAAATAAACTATAATTTAAAATAAAAAATAAACTTTTTTTGTCATTCGAAATTACCCGCCACGTAAGACAAATCTCCATCCCCCCCTCCCTTCCCCCCTCCCTCTCTCTCTCTCTCTCTCTC
>NW_012130071.1:5981084-5985160 GCF_000143395.1 Atta cephalotes
TCCCCTCCTCTCTCTCTCTCTCTCTCTCTCGTTGTTTGTATATATTTATTATAAATACATGCAAATTAATAATGTAATATATAAAACGAAGTAATATCGAAATATTTAACATCATTTTGACGTTTTTGTAAGGGAGAGATGGGAAATTGCAAACCCTTATAAAGAGAAAAATTAAATAAAGTCAATTATTTATTAATTATAGAAGTCTTTATTCAAAAAATATTTTGGCTAAACTATAAAGAGTGTTGGTTTTTATAGTTTAGAAAAACCAAAATATTCTTTGAATAAAAACTTCTATAATTGATAAATAATTGGCTCTGTTTAACTTTTCCCTTTATAGAAGTTTGCAATTTCCCCTCTCTCCCTTAATATTTCGATATTCAGTTTAAAACAGCGTATGCTTTTGTGGTCACTTTTGTATTATAGTTTGGCAAATATATATCAAATTATCCCTAAATGCAAGAAGTGAGAAGTTACCACTAGTGTAATATACCACTAGTGTAATAGTATTGTTCATGTTTATCTCATATGTGTAATTTCTCCCGTTCTCCTCTGCACATTAATTGGACTTGGGATTTTCCGAATAAACATGAAATTCGAATAAATGACTTCGTAATTTCCTGTTAAGCCCTCTGTTTTCTACTTTCGTGCTTGCAAATTGCTCAATAATGTATATAAAACAAATTAATCAGTAATATTTTAATTAATATCATAATTTTTCGAAAAAAGATAAGAAATTTTCATCTTTTTTTAATAATTTATCTCTTCTAAAATTTAACAATTTATTACGCAATACATTGTCATGATTACAACATCTCGTATAGAGTGAAAAACATTGAGTAAGATCAAAATTGAAAAATATTTTGCATGAAACATCTTTTTCCGTATAAATTTTATACGGAAAATATCAATTTGCCGGCATTAAATATTTATTATACGCTTGCGTGTTTATTTTACTGTATACTCCGTGGACGCCATCATAACGAAAGTTTTAATTAGAATCAGAACGTTGGGATACGGGCTAATTTCGCTGTGAATGGTAGGAATAACTTGCAACAGCGAGGGTGGACTTTAGTTTATTCACGAATCTGATTTGTCACTTCTCATTCTATTCTATCTATAAAAGAGTACTTTGGGCTGACAAGCTTATTTATTTTGTGAATATACTTGACAGTATCTCAAAATCTTTTATGTGTATATTATATTGTATTGTTCAACTCCTTAATATAACGAAATGTTGCGAGAAGCATGAGTCTTCTTTTTACTCTTTCTCTCTCAAAAAAAAGGATGTTCATATGCAATACAATTTCAAAATAATTTTTACAAATGATCTCGCGTGGCGCATTTCAATAGAGATACTGTATTTGATTAATGTTGGCGCAAAGTGTTCACTCGTATCTCTCATAACTCGTAAATTAGCTCTGTATCAGCTCTGAAGTGTATTATTGATCTGTCTTAAATGCATTGGAAACATCAACGATAAGACATGTATCGTAATTAATTGCTCTTAGCAATTGGAATAATTGTATTAGTCTAGGAATGAGACGAATACCAGATGCTAATAATTAAAGAGAACTGTGACTAGAGACGATAAATTTGCCTGTTAATCTTCTTACTGCGCTAAAATTAAATTGAAAATATTATTAAAGGTTAATGTTATAAAAAGAATTATTTTTAATTTGTTATATGAAAAGAACGATTTTGCTGAAGCAATCTAAAAATGTAGCTAGATACAAGTTTGAAAATAGTTTTATTAGACCATTATAATAATTAGTAGTTATGTAGAAATCTCAAATCAGTGATGAGCGATGCTGCAAATAGTTTATTTTTATACATTATTATTTAATTATTTTGACGATCTCGTCAAAATCGATCCGATCCAAAAATTATATTTAGATCTGTGGTTCTCTTTTTAATTAATTTTTAAATACTTCAGCAAAATCGTCTTTTCCATGTAACTATTGAAAATGCAAATGAATGTGCAACATGAAATGTATATACGTGTGAACACAATTGTCTGCAACTAGAGGCGCTTTGTTCTTCTCGCAAAACTCCATTCAACTCGAACAAAGAGCAATTCCGTTTCGATGCATTAAACGCTATGCAGAATTGCGAAAATTGCTAGTTAGCTGGCAAACGGGCGGACGTAAGTTCTGTCTAGTGAATCGATGGCATGGCCAAGTTGTGTACATCGAGTAAGAACTCACCGTTCCAACTAGTCCAACTTCGTTTATAGCCCGGTTGCTTCCCGGCATCACTCGACAGTGCAATTTTACGACTGACCTGCAGGAACGAACTATGTCTCTCAAATGAGAAAGTAATTCCGCTTTCTGACTTCTGCGCTTGATTTGTCAACTCTAAACTCCGGACGATATATGGAATTTCAGTTTCATTATTATAGTAGTTGCAGCGTATAAGCTCAACTTGTTTCTCTACACAGAGAGAATTTTTTCTTAGAATTTACCCTGAAAATGTGATACTTGTGGTACAATATTTTAAAGATTTTTCTCCGTGCACTTCAAATTTATTTTATATTTTATTATAGTTTTATTAGTGAATGAGAAAGAATTACATAAAATTCCTCAAAATACAATGTTGACCCACGACTATCATATTTTCAGAGTAAATTCTAAGAAAAAATGTTCTCCGTGTATTGTAGAAATTAGTAGTAAATTATAAATTAGGGAAATGTACATGGAAATTATTAAAGAAAATTATTATGGATAAATCAAAGAAATCTATATTTTAAGGAAAATATGTTTTTAAAAATACAAGAAAATTATATTCTGTCTGATAAACATTACATAAAAAATAATAATTTATTTATACATTTATACATTTCATATATAAGAAAGTAAAGAAATACGAGAAATACAAAAAATACGCAATTTAAAAAAGTTAAATAGTTACAGAAAAATGTACTTATGTTAAATTTAAAACATTTTGTTACAAAAATTCTATTCAAATATTTGTGTTAATTTAATTCAAAATGAATGTAATTGAAAGTAGCACAAATATTACGTAAAAGAACTAAAATAGAAAATATAACACTGGCACAATGTAAAAATAAATTGTGAAAATATATTTTTATAACATTAATGATGTAGATGTTACATTAACATTTTATTCATTTATCTAGAATTTACGTTTTAAAATACATTATTTTTATAATATTTGTTTATTTATAAATTGCGTTATTTTAACATAAGGAATGAATATTAATTTAATACAAAATATTTAAATAATACAATCACATTATGTTAAATTATTTGCATGCTTATTTGTTATGACACATCTTTTTCAATAATGATTAGAGAGAACAGTTTCAAAAAGCTTTTAAAACATTTGATTTCACGTGGATTTTTGACTTCTGATATTTAGGATTATTTTTAGTGCAACGAAAGTTCAAGTCGAATGATTGTCAAATATTAACAACATTTCTGAAGTGAAAGTAATTTAGAATTCAGGTTTTCATGTTAAACTTCCTTCGAAGTTGCATAGTGAACTTGCATATATAACACATATGCAATAACAACTTTGTTCAACAAAGTCATATTGACGGCACAATTAGATTTTCTAGAAGGAAGCATTCAGCATTACATTATTTATTGTTACATTATTTATTTATTACATTATTTATTGTTACACAATATTATCACTACGCCATTCTTATGCAGTGTTCCACCTTTCGGTAAATTTCAGCTCACTGTCTTACTCTCTTATGTTTCATTCTTTTACTCTTTTATTTATCCAATAAGTAAATTACTACATAGTTTATCTAAAGATAGAACAACCAGTTTTTAGTCTAGTAATCCAATCAGTAATTAGTATGAAAAGATAACGTCAAATTATAAACGGAAATTTGTTAAGTTATATTTAATACGAATTATAATTGTTTATTTAGTTATGTTTTTACTTGATTCTCAAAGAAATATTTAGTAAATCTTATATATTTCTCAATCATAATTTTAATAAATTCAATATATATATATATATATATATATATATATCTGTATTATACACATATATTGTATACATAGACAATAACGTATTTACTAAGTTTATACTATACTATT
>NW_012130071.1:5989104-5994587 GCF_000143395.1 Atta cephalotes
AAAAGTTTAAAAAGGTTTTAACTAACGGACGGTAAACGTACTAATTAAAATTTTAAAAAAAAATTTAAAGTCTATTTATTGAGTCTTATTGTTTATATATATATATATATATATATATATATATTTTATTGATTCATATTTGGATAAGTGTGTTATATTTATTATATTTATGAATATAATTTAATTTATTAATAAATATTAATTAGATTTCGATATTTTATACCACCTTTTTTTTATATATGATAAGAATAAATAAAATAAATCAGGAACATATAATACTTCCAATTGAACAACTGCATTAAGGATAATAAATTTTAGATTAATTATATGTATTATGTTTTTCTTTGAAGATTCTAAAAACGGACAGGAAATTTTCTATCGAGCATTTCGCGAATAATCGATTAACATTATTATATCTATTCTAATTCTCATTGATGGCACATACGTTATTATTTTATGATTAAGTCTACACTTCCATTAAGGTATAAACCATGTACTATGCACAACATAACTTCCAATGTAATTTATTTAAAGTCTATTGTTCCACACATGCGGAAGTTATAGCCAACAAAGATGCATTAGGCAACAAATATCGCTTAGGATCGACGAATTTACGCTAGCAGCAATTATTATGTAGTGTTGTAACTAAGAGATAACGTACGGTATTATTATATACAAGGATGTTAGGCGGATGCGCTCTGAATGCCTGCGGGATATCGTTGAAAATATCGACATATCTGAATCGCGTCTATGCGCGGATATTTCGAGGATATACCAGATTATGTTACCTCTCTGTTGCCAAGCTTTACACCGCAATATCCAGAGATTTCCGCTGTTCATGTAAGAAAGTAGAAATCATGGATGTACGTATGGAAATTGAAAGACATCTTATATGAATAATAACATAGTTATGTAAAATAATAACATATATTATTTTCTAATAGTATAAAAAAATTACAATATGTGTGCGTATATGTATATATACAATATATATATATATATATATATTTATTTATTTATTTATTTATTTATTTATTTATTGTATATATGCAACAAAAATTAGCATCAGATATCATACATATACAAGATATCTATCTCTAAATTCTGTTCACATCCTTTTCAAAACAATTGAAAATGTGTTGAAATACGTATTTCTTTAACTTGAAGAGCCAAGTTAAAGTTTTATTTTTTTTTTTTTTCCTTAATTTCTCAGGAAAGAAATAAATAGAGAAAAACTCGAAAATTTTAAACAGTAAGGAAGATTGAATGATACGTTGTCTAAAAAGTTTTATTTAAAAAAAATTTTGGTGTAAATTCAAATCTGTTATATTACTTCTATTCAAAATGGTGAATGATGAAATTTAAAAAAATGGGTAAAAATATCGATTAGGAGACCGTACAATAGAGTATAACCTCCAAAATATAAAATTCTTATTATTACTGATAATACTAACTGATGAAAGATTATCCCATAATTTCGAGCTGAAGTTGTTACACCACACGTGTACCGACAATGCACCATGGTGCTCTTTACAATATTTATTAACTTTTGTTGCTCAATAAACTTTTGTTGCTCAAAATCTTTTTCCTATTGCATAAGCGTCAAAAAAACGGACGCTTAAGATAACTGCCCATGATATATACATCCATCCGCAGATTTAGCTACCCCCACTATTGACACATTCCTCCCTGTTTCTCTTTACTCTTTGACGCGAAGCGACGTCTGTCCTACTTCCTTCCTCTCCCCCTCCCCTTTAGGGATGCATCTTACTCTTTCATCGTCATATAATTTCGTAATTTCTTGAGATTTGTTGATATGCAAATTCCGCGTTATGGAACACGTGAAAAGCATTATATATATTATTTCGCTGAATTTTTATTTAAAAGAATATATAATTTTGACGAAAGAATTGATTTTTTTTTAATTATGAATGTGATGTATCTATTGGATATTTTAAATATTGAATATTGTGCCGAAATAAAATATTATTTTTTCGAACTTTTTTTGTTAATAACTTTTTAACGAAGGACGAGCGATAGCTAAAACTTGTTAGATCACTTAGAGTCATGATCTTGACAACGTATGGTCAAGGTCAAAATCACTGAAGTTTGGTCCCCTAATTGATATTTTTATCAAAGTCTTTTATATCCGTTTTGACTCATAAGCATGGTTGTAAGAATCATACGAATTGACAAAATGTCTGTTTCTATTAATATAGATTAACTTTAATCTTGATTTATCTTGATTTAACTTATTGTTTATCTTTTTCTAATATTAAAAATTAAAAAAGATGAAGATTAAATTGAACAGAGATCAAAATTAATCTTATACATTGGTGGAAACAGAATGTTTCAATAAATCCTTTATTTGTTTTCGAATTTAGTTCCTTTTGGATTCAACAAATCCTTTAAAGAAACTCAATTATTTCAGTCTCTCTTTCCTTTTCAAAAAGGACAAACAAGAATTTTATCTATTTTTTTTATCTATTTTATCTATTTTATTTATATTTTAGGATTAAAACTAAATTATCGTTTACAGATAATTTTTAACTAATACTTAATTATTGCAAAAATTGATCCCTTTCTCCTCAACATGTTCAATACTCCTTTTAAGATTTGTTAAGACTTTTCTTAGACTATCTATTTAAAAGTTTGTAAAAAAAGTATCAACCATATCTAGCAATTCTTAACCTCTGGAAAAAAGTAGCGAAAAGTAGTTTTGATTATTGATAAAACGATTAGCTCGAAATAAGGAAACTGTTTCAACATCGTCCATCCGAGCGTCACGATTTCTGCTGATCGTGGCTGTATTGCACTGTATTGCAGTTATAATGATCATTAACTATTAATTATAAATAATATATAGTTGTGGCATAAAAATGATTATCTTATTTTTCATACATACAGTAGATATTTGTCATTATTTGTTGTAGTGTCACATAATTTGTTACGTAATTCATTTTTATTGTTAGCATACGTATATATTTTACATTTTACATTATTTTTTCTGATTCTTTAGCTTTTTCCTTGGAAAATGAATGAAATATCATACTTTCAGCTAAAATACAGAGGATGCGAACGGACTAAAGATACTCTATACATATATATATCTAGGTTTAATTTTTCCTTGCAAACAAAATTAAATTGTAATGCCAATCTCTAATTAAGCTATGTCTAAAATTTCCTTTAAAAATTTATAATTGTGCTAATACATTAGCATTTGGTAGTGATTATTTACAATCTTTTTTTATTTGATTTAAATTAATAGATATTATTGTTTCAAGAACTGTATTAGTACTAGATTATAATCTAGTACTTATAATCCATGAATGCATTATTCTGAAAAAGCAATCCTGAGGCAGACAAGTCCCGCACGGCATTCCGCTCATAAATTATGTTTGAAGCAAAGATTCATGTGCTGTAAATGCAAAATACCAATATCCTAGGGAATCCGAGGAAAGTTACGTATATAGCAATAGCGAAGTTATGTCTTGTTAAGACACGTTACAATGTTAACGCGATTGATGTGTTCTTAACGAAACGGGCCGCCGAGCAAGTTTAAGAAACTTTAAATAAGTTTAGAAGTCGAGATGCGTAGACGGAGTTACGTTAGATTGAAGAAAATTTAGTGCCTATATAAGCACGGCGTTAACTACAACTTAGTCATCCCATCTTTCAAGGAGTTTGATTAAATTAATTAGCGAATTACATGCGTAACGTTAAGATCGACTAACATATAACAGACACATAATTTTCAGTTTATTTATATATCCACGGAATATTTTAAGCCCTCAGGGATCGTTCTTACTAGGTGGTAGGTGAAGTTTTTTAAATATTATAAAAAAAAGTCCGTTAGCAATCAATATCCAATATTATTGCAGCAAAGGTTGTACTGCGATCGATGTCAAGTGTGAAAAGGTTAAAGGAACACGAGTTACACTTTGGAGAAAAGTTTCTTTTTCAAACTGAAGAAAGAAAATGTTCAATTTATTTGCAGATATTCTTTAGTGGAAATGGATAATTAAATTTGCTTCACAATTCATTTTTAATTATTGCAGTTGTAAGCTATCTAGCAGTACAATATAGAAAACACAAGAAATACATATCTCTCGGATGTATAAAATATTTAATTATTTTAGTTTTTAATGCGACTGAAATTCATGCCTCGTGGCGTAAAAATTTAATTTGATAGCATATGTATGAAATTATAAAAATTATTTTCTCGAATTTTTCAATTCTTTATACATATACACACAGAATATTTTTGAACGTAATTAAATACTTACTAATTAAAAATATACTAATTAAAACACATTTAATGAAACATAAAAATAGTAAAAATGTTGCTTCAAAATTATTCTGAGCTTGATTATACCAATTTTTATATAAGTTCATGAATGAGTTTTATTTATATAAATTTTAAATGAGTTTTTAAATGAAATAATTAATATATTTTTTTTTAAGTTATACAAGGTGTCCCATTTTAAATAACGCATTTCTCGAAGATTATGATATGGAAAAATATTTCAAACAAAAGTATGTATGATTTGGAGGAAGATATAAGAGAAGACCATTGATTTGATCTTGGGCATCACCAAGATCAAGGTCACATCGATTTTTTTTAATAGAATACTCTATTTTTGATGGATCTAATAACTGATATCAAGAGCTTTTCAAAACGTTATAAGAAAATATTTTTTCTTATAGAAAATATTAAGTATTTTTTTGAGTTACTTTTTTGACGCTTAAAGGTTACAATACGGCATTAGCATTATCCAAGGATCGACAGCTAAGGCCATTTTAAGGCTATTCAGAATCATGTCCTGAATATTATTTCAAGGTCAAAGCCAATGGAGGTTGTACCTCTTATTTTCATTTGAAAATGAATTTTTAATAGAGTTGTACATCTACGCATAAATTATATTCTACGTTTACGTATAGACAACATAAACTGTTGTATGTCATCTATGTAAATTATATAGATAATTAACTAATGTGGCGCACAGGTCGCATCTACACACCACCATGTAGAAATTCTACAGCATCGTCGGAGGTAATGACATTATATGTAATGCTAATATAGGTGATACTGTAACTTTCAAGCTTTGTAATTCGAAAAGTAATGAAAATTAACTTTATTACAGTGTTTTGAAAAACTCTTAACACCAGCTGTTAGATTCTGCCAAATATAAAAAATAGAGCATTCCATTTAAAAAATCGATGTGCCCTTGATGTGACCTCGGCGACGCCACTCAAGGTCAAATCAATGATACTTGTGTCCCTCTCCAAACCATACAACATTTGTTTGAAACATTTTTTCATCTACCATAGTTTTCGATAAATGCATTATTTAAAATGGTAACTGTATAATCATATATAGGACAAATTTTTTTTTTAATAAAATAAAATACACAAAAATCAATTATTTTACGATGTTCATGCTTATACATATATATATATATATATATATATATATATATATA
>NW_012130071.1:5998014-6005367 GCF_000143395.1 Atta cephalotes
ACACACACACACACACACACACACACACACACACACACACACACACACACACACACACATCAGAATTTACATAAATCTGATCATATAGAAATAAAAAAAATTGAAATATAATGTAGGCATTACATACTTTATATTATGATATTATTCATCTTAGTAATTTTCTTTGTTTTTTGATAATATAAATTTTATTATTTTTTTTTTTCATATATATTAACAAATATCGTGAAATTAATTTTTTAAATATCGATTCAGTGAGAATTTTGATCATTTTTGCCTCTCTCGAATTTTAAATATAGTAATTAATTTTAATTACTTAATTTTTGATTGATGTTTTAAATTTTTTTCATTACGAAAAAAAAATTAATTGAACGAGAAATATAGAAATATACTTCTAAAGAAATTCAGTATGAAAAAAAAAAATAAAACGAACGAGAAATATAGAAATATACTTCTAAAGAAATTCTTTATAAAAACTACTGTTCCTATTTTCTCTAAGATTGAATTTACAATAATTATACAGTAATTATAATATAATTATGTAATTTACATTAATGTTATTTGATAAAAATCTGATATTTTCCCTGACATTTGAATACGCTTGATGAGATCTACTCCTGTATGAAATGTTTTTCTAAAACTGGCGTTAAGAAAGCTCCGCGCTATTTTAAAGCATAAAGTAGAGGAAATATGTTGCTCGCTAAGACTGCCGAGTAAAACAGCGCAAGTTGTATGTTCACAAACAGCACACCTTTCCTTTGTGCAACGGATGGGAAAGAAAAGAAGTGGTGGGCAATGCCTTTTGCACCGCAAAAAATTCATAGAAGTTGCTATTGTTGTGAGACTTGACTCACGCTCTTTGCGAGTTTTTACGCGGAAAGTCTGGTCGTATACAATGAAAGCATTACAGCACACACTGTGTGACGTGATCCTCAATAAAGATGATACACGTTATTGCACGTCATCCAACTGGATCGTACATTTATGTTGAACGCAATGCGAATCTAACCCCATGGTCATAAAGCATAATAAATAAAAATGATATGTGGGCGAGTCGGATTTTCCGGAAAAATTTATACATGCAGAAAGTTGCAAGACTCACACCTTTACAACATGCATACTTCGCGCAGAGTCAATTTTTTTCTTCGCAGAAATGTAATGAGAAATTTTTTGTTAAATTTTAACATATTCAATTTTATATTTAATCAACAAATGAAGAAAAATCTGTTATGTGCAGGAAGAAGTGATATAATAGCGAACTGCTTTTATAACATAAGTGAAAAAGAAATGTCATATGTTCAAATATAATAACGAAATGAAATAGAATACGTATATTGGATGAGAGCATATCTTTTCTTTATATCTCTTTGATAAAACGAATATATATGCCGCTAGAGAGAACACATTTTTCTAGTTCTACAAGACCGGCGTAATTGAGTTTCCTCAAAGATGTCCAAGACATTGTATGCGCTTGCCTCATTTAGACATTCGCCCCCACTTATCTTAATAACGCTGCAAGGAAGCACGATAGAGGTCATTTGCTTATCAGAAAAAGTAGTTGAAGAACGAAAATATAAAAGTACGAATAATATTTCGCGGAGCCGCATCGTTTTACATTTTCGGTGTGCAATTTATGAGCAACCGGGGATAAACTACATATTAGCGTGCGTCGTATTTTCCAGTAAATTTCTGGGTGTTCAACAGAGAGGAAATGATGTGCATTTCAAAAGGCGAGTCAACGCAATTCTCTGCATGAAAGACGAAAATCAATTGCGTGGTTACTCGACTCGTGCATTATGATGACGTTGTTTGAAATAGCGATAACGCCGATATTGCTCTGCATTGCGTGCATTATGATGACGTAGAAATGTAGATATATTTTTACGGTGGACGAAATCCAAGATTGCGATTGCAAGCTGTGCTCGTACGCAGCCGATGTAACGAGGGGATGAATTGACTTGATTGTTATAACCACGACTAGTTTGCTGACATTTCGCGGTGTTGGCGTATTTATATCCCTTAGTCCTTGTTCCTGAACGTGCCAAGATTGGAAACACGAATGTTCGATATTTGAATAAAAATGGTAAAGTACAAGACACTAAAAGGGAATCGAGAGCACAGAATATTTGAATGGAAATGATAAAGTGAGACATTGAACGTAGTTTCCTCGAAAAATGAAAATTTAAGTGAATGGTATGAGTTGGCATGTTAAAATTGCTGACTTGCGTCATGTCTGCAGCAACTTTATTTTTTGATTGTCACCTATGCGTTCTGCAATGACACTTAGTAACATGGTTCACCTTTCTTTTACATCCTATTCTTTATCATTTAAAATAAAATTTTTTACAAGTTGAACGTTTCTAAAAAATAAAATGATACTTCAGGCGATTTGATGTCTCATATTTTATTTCTTTCTATTATAAATCAATATCCATATTTCGATCAAACAAATTTAAATAATCGGCCTACACTGAGAAAAAAGTATTCCAAATAGCACAGCAACGCTTGCAAAAGCGCTAAAAAATGCGATTATACACGCCTTTTTAGCATTTTGTTAACGCTTTGTAAGCGCTGTGTGCTAATTGGATATATTGTATTTGTAATTATAATGCATGGTAAAATGATTATGATTAGGAGCATCATTTTTATAGTTATTATTGCTGTAATGTTAGTAACAATAATTTTATATGTATAGTTACAACATTTTATAGTATAATTTACTATATGCAAATATGATTTATGTGTACGATAATCATACAATTAGAATGAATTATAGTCGTTATGATCATAATTCAGTGTTCAGGTTATTATAATTCATAAACAATTATAAATTTATGGTTATCCCAAAAAATGATTAAAAATTATAGTTAAATTATGGTTATTTCAATCTTTTTTTTTCTCTCAGTATACCTGGATTATTTTTCTTACCATATATTTATTGATTTTCTAGCGCTCGCGAATTAATGACGTTTCGCGAACTGTATGACATCGAAAAGCACATTAACCTTTGCTGGTAAAACGCGATTTTGCCGTGATTCGTGAAACCTCTTGAATTAATTGACGGAAGGATTCCAGGATGCAGCGTATGGTAATGGAACAAACGCATACTATTAAGGAAGTGCGCACGAAGGCGTGCAGTGGAAATTATTTTGATAAAAGGAAAGGGGTGAACAGGTAACAGCGGAGCCATGTTCTATCATTCCCTTGGGATTACGTGAACAAACCCTTATGCCAACGCCAACACGCGCATTCGAATTGGACACACCCTGTTCTCTCACTCTGTGGTATCGCCCAAAATTTCGGACGTCGAACATTTGTACGTTGCGTAGATACCTACATGCGCGAGCAAATAAGGTGCCCGCGGGGGAGCGCTGCCAAATTTACGACCCCCGTAATTTTGCGTTCGTGAATGTGCACCATTTCGTCATATGAAATCGAGCTTTAATCACGCTGGGATGGGAACGTACGTTATCCAATCGTCACATTCGCAAGAAATTAATTAATGAAAGAAATTAATTAATTTTTAGCATAAAAATTTGTACTTTTAATTAATTTAATTTAATTTAAATTTTTTACGAAGATTTTTAAAACTTATGGATAATGAAACGGATTTGCTCGATAATCATTAAGTTTGACTCGGAGTTTTTTATTTTTTGTATCTTTGAATTATTTATGCTATGGAAAGGACAGAACAAAACTTCGACTTTTAATTTAATTTACTTTCACGTCTTGAATTAGACGTACGCCACAAGCTAGTAACAATATATTCCCGGAACTTCATTGTTTGATCGTACACATATGTCCTAGGAATAGCTTGATGAAGTCCTTTATATCCAATATGCGAGAACAGTAATGTTCAGTGCAAAACCATTTTCATTGTCACCAAATGAGACTGGGGTCTCTGAATAATGGTCAGACTAACGTCTCGCCATCGTCATCAACGCGTTGTCTGCCACGAAACGGTGAGAATTCGGAACAATGGAACAGGAAGTCCTACGACCTGAACAAAACGGAGCCACTTGTTACGCGTAATGCGAAATTGTTTCCTCGACGTTGCCGTGCATGTTCGCATGAATCTTGTGCCGCGATCGATATGCGCTTATTCTCGTGCAATCGCCTGTGGTAAAGTCGAAAGACCTAAAAGGAAGCTCCTGTCATGGTAATTGATGGACAAACGTTCGACTTCGGGATACCGCGTATTGACTATCCGAGCATCCTCAAAGCGCACTCAGGCTATTGCACAACAAAGAGAATTAGTTTTGCTGCAATGCAAATGTAAGCTTCATTTTCGAAATCTATATGTCGGACAAATACGCAATCTTTCCAATTAGTAATAAATAGATATAGTAATTGCAAAACCATGAGAAATACTTCTCCGCATGAGAATTTTTCAAGAAGTGAATATTGAAGAGATGAATTATAATATACGTCATATAAACATGTATATATGATAAAGTCTTTTTCTTGCATATTCTACTACTGTAAAATGTAAATAAATATATACGCGTGTTTTCAACTAACAAACAAAAAGTAACTGCAAAATTTTAAGAAATACTGTTTCGTATGAGAATTATTTGAAAACTAAATTTTGAGAGAGATTACGATATATTATCATGGGATATATAGCAAAGTGCAATATTTTACTATGATCTTCTTTTTTGCATATTCTACTATGATTTTCTTTTATGCATATTCTACTACTGTAAAATTCTAACGAACAAATACACGTGTTTTCAACTAATGGCATAAACATAGTAACTTCAAGAAATATTTCTTTTTTTCATGAAAATTTTTCGTGAGACTAAATTTTGAAGAGAAAGATTATGATGTGTCATTGCGAGATATGAATGCTAAAGTATTTTATCATAATTTTCTTGCATGTTCTATTATTGTAAAATATAACAAATATACGTGTTTCAATTAACATAATAAACAAATGGTAACCGTAAAATTAAAAAAATACTTTTTTCTATGAAAATGCTTTAAAGATCAAATTTTGAAGAGAAAAATTACAATATGCCATTACGAAATGTAACAAAGTACCAGGTTGTTGCATATTCTACTACTGCAAAAGAGGTGAGGCACAATCGATATATGCATGGCACAATAGTAGTTTGAAAAATTTACAGGAGACATGACATCGAAAAAGAAGGGAAACACCGGAAATACTTAGTAATCTGTATAAGCTGTTAGTAAGAGAATAAAGTACCTACTTATCTATAAGAAGTTAACAGAAAATGTAGATTTCTTTTATATGTATATAGAAACAATTAATATACGATTAATTTCATTTAAAAAACTGTTGCTGCGCTTTGATTTTTCTACAGAAGAGCAAATTAATCGTGAATTTAGAATTTTTGTATTTCATATTACATATACATTTTAAATTGCATATTTTTATTTACTTTTTCATTTAATATATTTTATTTACTTTTTATTAATTTCCTCATTAAATTTTCACGAGAAGCAATTTTCTAAAACTCGTGCACAAAAAATTACATTTATCAATGTCTTTATTATAGATATTTCCTTATATCAATTTCAAAGTGCAATTTGTCAATTATGAACTTCATGATAAACTTCATTGCATTAACTTGGAATATTTTCAAAGAAGACACAAAAGTTATTTTTAGTCTTCTTTGTGAACTTTATGAAAATGTATCGAATCTTATTTTTATTTTCTAAGAAGATATTTTTTTTATATTGAATCTTACAAATTTATTTATGCCATTCAATTAATGAAAGTAATAACTAACTCATATTTATCCAATAACTGTAACACAAAACTCATTGCAAACCGCGACCAAACTTCCCTCGTTGGTGTTACAAATTGTCGTTGTTAAAACTATGAAACTTTAACACAGGCACCATTTTGTGCCGTGAACCGTAATTTCAGTAATTATAACTATACATTTAAACTTCATTGTCGCTACGATAGAGAGAGGTATCCTTGATGTCGCAAGGGAAATAAGTCTACTACGCACAAGTATAGTTCTATAGGTCGTGACTCGATCAATAAATCAAGGAACAAAAGATGGATCGTAAATTTTTTAATACCTATCTTATATCGTGCTGCTTTTCGACAAATGTTATTGAATTTTCAAAAATTGCACCCGAATGAAGATTACATACAGGCGGAAGAAACAATTGAATTCAACACCTACCTAACTATTTCGCGTCACGTTTAATTAAGTTTACGTCACAGAATTTCAGTCTTCTACAATGTGAACTTGTACGTCGTCACCAACAACTGACGCGTTCAACCAAGGTTCTAGTTCGTATGCTAGTTTAACAGGTGTCCAACTTACGCGCGTCGTCTCCCCCGTGAACAAGCGGGCACCTTCGAACGGCGGAGCGTTCGCAAAAGAATCTTCCACGGAGAAGATTTCTCGAGCACGTTGTATGAGCATCCAAACTTCCGGCAAATTCGAGAAACGCCACCGAATTCCACCACCCGCGTTTCACTTCACTTTTCCCCTCGACATTCCCAAGAATGTAAAAAAAAAAACGAAGGTGCTCACTTGTTCACTGGTAGTTCCTCAACTCCTTCAGGATTTCTGGAGCTGCCCGGTACTTTTCGGATGTCGGATTAACTGATCGCGAATCAATAATCGTGAACAGGATTCACTCAGACATAATTCATGTATAAATTATAACTCGCGTATTACAACTCAACTGATCGCACGATTGAGCCACTGATCTCACGGCAGTAACGAATGTTATCTCTCACGTGACGTTATCGTAATACGTCTCTGACTGACCTGGTTTCCGGAGAGGATTCCCCTTCCTAGCTGACGAACGCGCGGGAACCGAGGCTCATGTCAAAAGTCAGTCGAGCGACGAGCAGCGAACCCGGCGGAGAACCGACTCTCTACGATGGGACCTCGCGATCCTCTGGGCTTCGGCCGCGCTCTGTGGCGCGTACCTCAAGCTATGCGTATATCCAACATCGGGGAGGAGGAAACCCCGACGACGCCGACTCCAGCGTCGCGGCGCACCTGCGCGCCTTGCTGGTAAACGCGCGCTAGCGAACCCGGGCCCACCGTCAACCGGGACACCCGGAGCTTCTATTCCAGCAACCCTCCCTCTGTTCCAGCAGCCCTTCCGGCCTTGCTGCGTTTCGACCGTCTTTCGGCGACAATAAAGTCGATGACTGGCCACCTGACGATTCTCTTGGCATTGTTCCAGCATAGATTCATGCTTGTTGCAAGTTTGGTAAAGGTTAAACTCTCGGAAGGATACGGAAAATTATAAAAGCTTCTGAAAATTTTTACTATGATGAACAGAAATATGATGAAAAGAAAGAGAGAGAGAGAGAGAGAGAGAGAGAGAGAGAGAGAGAGAGAGAAGAGAGAA
>NW_012130071.1:6009108-6011474 GCF_000143395.1 Atta cephalotes
ATATATATATATATATATATATATATATATATATATATATCGCTTCTATTGGCAAATATGAAATTTTCAACAAGGTTTCTAATGTTTGATTTGTCTCATATAGCAATTATAAAACCACATCTGAATTACAAATATTCAACATTTAACTTTTTTAAACTTACTGCACTAAATAAATATAATTAAATTATTATAAATTGATTAATATATCCATAGAGAATTGACAGAAAATTGAATTCATATTGTCCTAATAAATAATGAATACAATTAATTACGGTAGAACATTTGTGTAATCTTTTAATAAAAAGAGCAAATATTTTTTTAATTCTTCTGTAAAGATGTTTCTACATTATATTTACAGAATTATATACTTGTTTTATATCTATAAAACATTTGTACAGACATCAATTCTTGTGAACATCGAGTTAAACGTTTTAATTTTGTAAAATATAAATTGTGTTTTATAATAGCTTAACAATGCAATTTATTATAATGTTCCAGATGTATCAAATAATTTAAGCATCTGAAAAAAGAACATATTGTTTAATGATTATAATATAATTTGCATAAGGTAATTTGTGATTATCAAATAACATTTATTGGATTATCCGTAATAATAATCTGTGTATCGCTATAGAGGGAGTATGTGTTTTCAGATGTTCCAGTTTTAACGAATCGCAAAATTTTCATGTTAATAGACATTGCATTGGATCAAATAGTTCATAACCGAAGTTAAATCCGTGAAACCGATCTCATCCGTTTTATGTGTTCTATACATCGCGTACAATGGCTGCGTTCAGCAGAGAAAGCAGTTTTGCAACTGCTGTAAAATTCTTCAGTATGATTGGTGTATCCATTTAGATCCAGTGAGTAACGAAGGGCAAGACTAATCGCATTAAAGAATTTTACAACAGTTGCAAAATTGCTTTCTCTGTTGAATATAGCCAATGATCCGTAATATTTTAAATTCTTAAAAAACCATATTAAGGCTGACATTTCATCTTTTAGATGCACTATAATGTTATATCTTCGTATCATTTGTCACTTAGACGTATCTCTTTTTTGTATTTATTCATGAATATTTATCTCATGACAGCATAAATCTATTATAAGATTATTACAAACAGAAATTTTATATTATAATTAGTATCTTAAACAGTTCAGTATATAGACAGACTCTATCTACCAAGGATATTATGTGACGCAAACTCTTAATTGTATACTTTGACAATGAAGTCTTAAATTAAATTTCTCCTAAGAGTTAGTCTACGTAAAAATATTTGAAGGACAACATTTCATCGGAAAATATCCATGGTGTTTAATGTAAACTCTTCAATTTATTATCTAATAGCTTCGTAGAAATCGATTAACTTCATAGAAATCGAAATCATCCGTAAAAATGTTTTGATAAAAATAATAAAATAGCAGAATAACAATTTTTTTAAATTTAATCTTTAATATCTGTAATTAAAGCTTTACTTTATCTGTACTTTATTTGGCAACTTTAGAAAACTCTGTGTCAAATTAATTCAGATTTCACTACTGACATATCAGATATGTCGAAGAATTAATGCCCTACATTCACAGGATGACCATGACTAAACTGTTAGTCGTAAACATATCGGTTAGCGTCATTAATGCCCAACGCGTGTACGCACATGCGTTTGCCGTAGCAACTTCGATATAATCGACATCGAGCGCGAGGAAAGAGCCGAAGGGTGAAGAGGGTGAACGAGCAACAACGAGCGCCACCGGCAACTGGGTCAATACTGCCACTCCTGTTCTACATTTGCTTCTACCTCTAGCCACTTCGCTTTCTCTCGCCGAATGCCAAAGTATGGTTACGATAATGACTAAGTAAGGACGATAATGATGCATGTGAAATTATACGACGAACTAAAAATCTGTGTCACTCTGGAGATTGAGGATTACGAATTACAGATTGGAATTTAATCTGAACAAAATAGATTATGATTAAAATTATTTGGCTGATCGAATTCTAATCTTTAATTTGCAATCTTTAATCTTCAATGCGTAGTGTAATACGAAGTCAAGCGTATTTAGTCGCGAACTTTGAACAGGATTTATTATTAGAAATACTTGTTGCTGGAACAAAAATCAGAATAATTATAACTTATAATATTATAATTATTACAACTATATAATATTATAATTATATAAATGTACTTTTTGATAATAAAAATTAATTTATATTCTTTAATTGTAATAATTAAAATCACTCTTTCTTGATATTATATGATAGATATAATTAGTGATAAATGAGATAAAAGTACGATTACGATAATTTTTAATTTATTATTTTCGATTTTATATGTATATATATATATATATATATATATATATATATA
>NW_012130071.1:6011879-6051754 GCF_000143395.1 Atta cephalotes
ATATATATATATATATATATATATATATATATATATATAATATATTATATATATATATATATATATATATATATAATGTAATATATAATATATTATAAACTGATGTTATAAGTTACAAAGAGAAACTTAACGGATTATTTATGTAATTTTTATTAGATTTTATGGTATATTTTATAATATATTTTTCAACTGATAGTCATATCTACAAGGTTTGTAGCTAAAAGGTTTAAGAAAGAGGATATGAAAGAAGAAATGATGTTGGAAATTTAAACGTTGAAAGCGGACTAGTAGCCGCATGTATCACGCATGATGTAGTGTAATATTTTATATTTCAACTCATAAAAGACGATATCCTACGCAAGCGAAATGTAAAACATCACAATAAATCATATATGATTATACATGACTCTGCATGTCTGTCTACTTTCAATAATATCATATCATCGAAATATTGAATAGTAAACAGTTTGTATAAAGCAAATAGTTTTGGATAGGAAATTTTGATAATTTTTTTTAATTCGGAACAAATTGCAAGAATATGTAGAAGCATGAGAAAAATGGAAGCAAACTAAAATAAAGCGATTCTAAATTTAAAAAATATTAAGATTTAATAAATATTTATTTGAACAGTTCTAAATAAATGTATACAAAATGTAAACATATTATATTTATTTTTTTATTATCATTAACAAAAATCATTAATTTGATTTAATTATAATTTTTTTAGTAATTTAGTATATTTATATACTAATAATGTTTATTTATTGTTAGTACTATTCAAAGAAATATGTATTAAGAGTAAGTAAATAATTTGTTTTCAGTGTTTTACGATTAGACAAAAAATAAACTTGCGAATATAATGATCTTCTGTTTCTCAAATTTCTCGACATATTTGAGGAAATAGGATTTAAAAAGGGTGTTACGCAATTAAAATAATTATATAAGAAACGTTGGAAAAGAAACGAAACAACCATAAAGTTTTTCCGAATTGTCGGCTCAAAATCTCAGCATCTCGCGGCGAAATTGCGGTAGTCGTCGAGAGGAAACCGACGCTCCTCCATCATGAACAGGATGCACGTAATACTTTCTCAGGGTATGTAACCCAGGCGCTGCGACGATGAAAAACGGAAAAGCCGCGGGTGTAAAGGGGTTGCAAGAAAGGGTGAAACGCCGCCGGCGTCTCTTGGATAAAATTCAAGGAAAAGGAAGCGTAAGTGACTAGCCAAGCGAGACTTTCGTGTTATATTGTCTTCGGATTCTTAGCTACATAAAGAAAACCGCGGTATTCCGCTTCCGGTCTTCGATCACGATATTCGATATATTTTGATGTTTTTGACTGTTCATTGTAGTGAAACGAGAAATTTTGTTCCGATGTATCCATGCCTCATTGAGGACCGAGTGACCCAAAAACGTCGAAGCTGAATTTAAAACGTTATACGGATGACAGAACTTCTCGAAAAGCAAAAATGATAGTAGAAATGATGAGATTTATTTTAAACGTTTATGTATAATATAATAGAAATGATCTTTTATTGTATTTCAATATTTTGATCATTAATCATAGTTTATGATAAAAGAAATTTCAATATTTCAGTTATAAATTTCAGTTGCTTTGCGCTTTTCATACAAAATTTCTTTTTCGTGTACATTGTGCGTTATCATGCTCAAATGTCGACGCATTTACCCGTAACTTTACAACTCAACACAAATGACACTATTCTTTTTATATCTTCTTAAAAGCAGGTTATTTGCGTTTAAGTACTTATCCAACGGAAAGCAGACAAATTCCATTACTTGTTGTTAATACAGTGCAAGAGGATTTCTTGAAAGCGACGAGTAATCTTTATCACCTTACCCATGTCGCCGCTTCTTTTTTTTCTGGTTGTTAACGGATTACCTAGAGCTTCTATGAGAAATGTGAATAAGCGAGTCGCCATGAATAAATATTTATGGAAGACAAATTTGAGTTGCACTCGCTTACTAATTAATATTACTTTGTCGAAATTATACTTTAACATTTAACGACCTGCGTTTTAAAGAAAAGCAGGTTTTATCTAGAAAAAAAAAACAATGGAAAATTTATTTTACGCTAACATATTTTTTTCATAGTCCTTTTCAACTGATTAAATATTGGTATCGAACATGAAATATTGAAACTGTTTATTCAATAAAATATGGCACAACATTTTCCACGTTCCAAATTATATTGCTGTTGGAAAAATTATTCTTTCCAATTTATGTATTTTTAAAAGTTATCGAGTTTAATTGTTCGATTTTGTTTAACAAACACAAGAAAATGACCTAATATTTTATCGCTAAATTTATAAATATAAAATTCTATAAATACAGAAACGATTTTTTTTTTAAATGTTACGATTCTCTTTTTAAAAATATATCGATTATAAAATTAATAGGAAGTTCTTTTAATATTTCTAAATAAATTGGAAATTCAGCTAAGCCGCATAAATTTCTAATAAGGATTGCTAGACTTTATTAGAAACTTCATTCTTTATCCTTAATGCGAAAAATAGAAAAACAGAACATTTATTTCCAAAGCATATTTTTAAATAATTTAAAGTAACAGTTATTCTCTATTGTTTTCTATTTTAACGTATCGGGAAACCGAAAATGACAAGATAAAGAATTCGTCTATCTCGACGCTTTAAAACTGAAGCGCTCGTGGTATCGAGAGGGCATGGTATCGAAACCAAGTTTCGAAACTTGATACGACATGAGACGTTGAACAAACTTATTTAAGGTTTCGTTCTTGCGTGCAACACGAATATATATAAAGATATCAGATTTCTGCATGAAGTATAGACGGGCACTTTGCAATATACGAAGCCAACGCACGCCCAGCTAGATTATGAAAAACGCGATGCGTGATGCACGTGAAATTCTTTTAATTCATATTCCCGCCATGATTACGAAATTGCGTCATCTGATATGTCGCCCGAATCGTTAAATGTATGTACTTTACACGACCTACCGCAAAGAATTACGGAGCTGCGTTCTATCCGGAATAGTCACTCCATGCAATTTTACGTCTCGTTGAAAACGCGAAACACGACAAAGCTTGTTGCACGAGAAATGAATAAATCTTCTTTCTTAATGAAGCATTCACATTATTAATCACTTCGCCACTTTCGAATCAAAAGCGATCGATTGAATCCGCGGTAAAATGTTTTTAGCTTACGCGAAACTTTACATCTGTGAAACTTAACTTTAATTGTTAAATAATTACACGGTGTTACAATAATTACATAGCGCAGGAGTAACATTATAGCGGCAAAATTACAACAGTGAAATGTGATAAGCACCGTGAACTCGATCGTGTAATTCGATACGTTCGACGTCAAAAATTCGAGCAACAAATGCTTTCATGAAAATTACCAAGGGATAAATGAAAATGTTGATGGGTAATTACATTTGGGAATTAAAGGTCACATAATGAAAGAGAGATCAGTATTATCTTTTTTTGTTATTCCCCAAAACGTGTATCAAATAGTAAAATATATGTTACGCAGACATTGTTATACAATCTCGTTTAAATACAAAGAAATTGATCTATTAATCGAAATTCGAATTTATAATCGCCAATTTTTTATCGGATGGTACTGCAGATGTCTTTATTAACAAATTGAATTATAATTCTGTGTATAATTTTACGGTAAATTTGATTTATGAGAAATAAATGTCACAAGCATTTGATGCTTGAATTTTTCATTCATTATCGTCATTATTGTCAGTGGAAAATATAAGGGAATTCTCTTTCATCCACAATTTAGAATATTGTACAAATATAATGTTAATAACTACTTTTTTATTTTTTAAATCTTTAATATACATAATAAATAGAATTTTTTTAATGTAAGGTTTAGGATCTATTTCATAAAAATCTAAACAGATTTTTGATAAAAGATCTTTGTTATATGCCTTTTTATAATATTAGAAAATAATTATATATTATTAAAAGATTTATATTAGATGATCTTGATTATTTTTTTTATGTTAACAAATTATATATTAAAATAAGAAAATAAGAATGTTAAAATAAGAAAATAATATCTTGACTTTGAATGAAAAATATAAGTTGCTTAATGGAAATATAAATTGCTACTGTTTGACATTAATTCTATTTTAAACTATTATTTACTGTATATCAACTGCAAAAAAGCTTACTTCGTAATGAACATTGATACGGATTACTTATAAGAAAACTTCTCCATTGATGACTAAAAGTGATAAATCACAAGAAGCCTTCGGGGCTGCTTAATATTGCACATCTATCTTCAAATCTATAAGAACATTCAATTACTAACTAGTCATATGATACTCGACACATTCTCTTTGTAATACATGATTTGCATAATATTTTATGGGTCAAATGGAAGTAGAAATGATTTATTAATCATGTTTATTAATTCAAAAGACATTTTGCGTTTCTCGATTATAAAATTACTTCTTCTTAATTACAAAAGTTTTTCTTATTTAGATCGTCACCTTTTGCCCCGGTTACAAAATCATTCCTTTTCTAAAGTCAGCGAAATCGCATCTCAAATCTTATCTATTGCAGTCAGCATATCTCGAATCTTATCTATTGCCGAAAGCTGAAATACAGGATAAAATATCATCTCTATCGTATTTTCGTTCTCGTTCAATTTTCGTTCTCGGCAAAATATTAGAACATTTCTTGAAAGCTGAGTCTGCATTCTTGATAGAGATTTTATAATCGGAGATGCCAGACAATAATGTACTTATTAATAGTGTACTTATTAATAATATATCTAAAATTTTTGTTGCTTTGGTGATGATAATTGAATAATTTTTTGCTTTAATGAGCGTTTTATAATTGATAAATTAATATATTTATATGTATATAAGCAATAAACAAATATATAGTATAACATTTGTAAGATGTATAAATATGCGAAATTTATTTACGCGAATTAAAAATGATTCAGAACGACTATGACATGGAAATTAAATATTAACTTTTCCTCTCATACATGTATATGTTCAAATAGACGAGCGAAATTAAGATATTCGTAAATATTGACACGTTAATTACTGATATTTATCGATATTCTACGAATATTTGATATGTTGCGAAATTATTGCACGCAATTCTCGAACACACACACACACGCACGCACACGCACACACACACACACACACACACACACACACACACACACACACACACACACACACACACACACACACACACACACACACAGTCGTCCTCTCAGTCCCCCTCACAAAATTAAAATCTACAGAATTTAATCTTGGACTTTCGCATGTTAAAGCAATCGTTAATCGATATAAGTAACTACCGTTATTAAACGGTCTCTTGAGAAATAAAAATGTTATCTCGCGAAAGATAATTTAAAAGAACTACATGAATCAATAATTATTCTTTAAGATAAAAATAATTTTACTTCTTGTGATTTATGATTATTTTTTTTTATAATAATTACATGTTTTATTCTCTTAATAAAAATTCAAAATATTCTTTAAATTTTTAAAACAAAAATATAAATTATTAGATTTAAATTTATAGAGAATTTAAAAATAATTTATTAATGTTTATTATTGTTTTGAGACAGAGAAATGATTTATGGATTACAAGTTATTTTAGGCGCATTTAATATAATATCGAAGAAATATGATGAACCATATCTTGAGTTACAATATTTAAATCTATAATACAAGATTGGTTCGAGACATCGAAGTAAAGCTCGAGTCAGTTACAATCGTCCGCGGAATAAATCTTTGTTATACGAAGTCTTTTGAAGCAAGCTTATCTCTTCCTTAAGTCTATTCTGGCTTCCACTTTCTCACATCCGTGAATACAGGGAAATTTTAGAAGCCCCGGAAAGTTTTTAAGTTACGGAATGTCATGAACAGTAAGGTATACTCGAATAAAAGGAAATGCAATACGTGAAGAGTTTACTCCGCGCGAATCTCTTTTATGAATCTAAATGTGCATAAATATGAAAAAATGTTAAAGTGTCTGCCCTCTTTAATGTATTAATGTTCAAGAAATATAAAATGCTGATATATAAAATTGAAAAAATTCCGTGATTTTTATTCCTTCTTTTATTCTTTCAATTGTAATTATATTCTGAGAATGGATTTTTTTATTTTGAGCAATGGATAAGTTTGTAAATAATTTCTATAGCACATAATAATATATTATTACATAATATATTATTACATAATATATTATTCCGTTATTAGAGAAGAATGCACATTTCGGATAAAAATAATTGCAATCCCGATAAATTATGCATAAAGTAAAGAAACTGATGATATAACATTATATACAACCAAAGAGATCCGATAGTAAGAAAATAACAAAATTAACATAAAAATAATCGTTAAAGCGTTATATGCGAAATAATAAATTCCTAATATTAAATGCAAAATGTGCTAATATTACTAGCCAGCAAAATGTAATATAAAAATGTTTCTTTTTGCGAAATAAGCCAATATTACTAATCAACAGAATGTAATATAATCATTTTTCGTGTATTTAAGTACATAATTTCTTGAAATTATGTTAACGTAAATTGCGGAAACTTTTGACATATGTATACAAATATGCGCGCACGAAAGTAAAATATTCTACAAAGTTATGAAAGATATTGCAAGCCAGATTTATAATAGTTACTTACAACTCGCCACGAGAGTTTATCCGCGGTAATTTTTTAAGTGCACTTTAGCTTTATGTATATACTCTTGCATCTTAAAATACTGTTTGCTTATAAGTATGAGAAGTTGCTGAATATATTAAGTAAGCTTAAAGATTTATTACACTTTTGTAATTATAATTATAGAAATAAAGATCAACATCTCAAGGCAAAAAATGAGATAAAATATTTGAGATAAATATTTTTTAATTGAAAAAAATGTCTTAAAATGTCTATAAAATTTTAGTTTCCGAATATTTATGTTCATCTAATTACATCTATATAAAATGTTATATGATTTAATCTAATCACATTTATATAAAATCCAAAATAGTTTACTACAGAAAATGCTAAATAAAATCACTGGCAGTATATATAGATAGATAAAACTTTGCATCTTTCTTTATGTTAATTTTATGTATTTTTATTTTACGTTTATCTCAATCTTTTGCTTTATTTCTCTTATATACATCTATCTACATATAATAGATTTTTTACAACATTTTTTTTATTGATTATAATTTTATTGATTATGCTGAAGATATAAAGAAAGATTTTTTTTTTAGTGCTTTCTTGATTTACGTATAAAAAACTTATTTACTTATACATTCGGATATAAAGAGCAATAATTTAAAATTAAAATTTAAAATCAGACATAAGTTCTTCCTTTAGACATAAGTTTTTTCGTATCATAAGGATTTGTTTTTTTAAACTAAAAAGCTCTTGGACTGGATACATTAATAGTTAAAACAGAAGTATATGTACAATATATGAAGGGTGTCGTAGAGACGCGTTGCGGGATTACATCCTAAAGCTTCACGTTGCTTAAAGGTTCTTAAGCCTTGCATTTTGTTGTCAATATCATCGTGAGGATGGAGGGATCATGTTCACTGAGGTTATCTGAGCTCAGTGACGAAACATAGGACAACGTGATGCCTGCATTTTGCAAGTACCATTAATTGCTTGCTAAATTATGTTACACAAAGTCTGCCTAAATATCCATATTATAGCGATCATAAATGAAAAGAGAAGAAAGTGAAAATAAAAATTAGTTTATTACCATACACACGCGCACACACACACACACACACACACACACACACACACACATACACACACGATAAAACATAACAACACTTGTAAAAATTTATCTTAAATATTTTTAATTTTTATCCTTTATTTTTATTTTTTTGTATTGTAATTATATTTCAGTATTTATTATAATTAATAATATCTTAATATCTTAATATTTATTATATTTTTATAATATAAATTTTTATTTGCTATATATTTATATTGTTAAACGGTATTTTGATAAGAATATTTCAGTATATTTTGATAACAAGTCATTCATTGCGTGGCTTTAGTGTTTATTTTTGTGTTATATAGCGCGCCGCTGTGTACTCAAACTTGCGGTATTATTTGCACAGTCGACAACTATTGTTACTCGGCAACACTCGAAGTAGAGATGCGAAGTAGAGTTGCTTCGCTTAACATTTCCCTCGAAATGTGATCATTTTGTACAATTAGTGATTATCAAACAATGTCAAGTCACGATTAAGTTTTTCAATTAACATTTTGTTGCATATTTCGAATATTTCGAATATTTATCAATATAAATATATTGTAAAACACAAAAGTTTCATCCAAGAATATAAAAAGAAATATAAGAAATATAAAACAAAACAATCATTATTATTTTTAATTTAACTTTTTATTTTTATATATTTATATATTTTATTATATATTTTATTATATATTTTATATATTTTATATATATATATATTTTATATATTTTATTTTTATATATTTTTATATATTTTTTAGGACAATGAATTTTTCCATATTGCTATAAAAATATTTTGAATTCTTGCCTTTAAAATAATAAATTGCGGAGATTTCTTCATCATTCAATATAATTCTGATTTATGTAGAAGTTCGATTTACGTAGAAAAAAAAGTTAGTTAAAAAAATTAATTTTTTTAAATTTAATCTAAACTTCTTTAAGGACAAAATTCAAAATAATTTTGTAGCGATATATAAAAATTAATTCAGTATTCTAAAAAAATTGAAGTACAGGATGATTATATTAAAAAATAATTATTATTTTGTTTTATTATTTTTTCTATATTATATTGTTTTATTATTTTTTCTTATAAACTTTTGGATTTTACTATGTTGCACATTACTAAGTTGTACATTCAAGTATAAGGAAAACGAAGTGAATAATAGAGAAATTATAAATTATTTTTTATATGTTTTTCGATCATTTTTTTTTTAACAATTCTTGGATTTTCTGCTTCGAATTTTTCAATATAATATCAATGTAAATGTAATTTATTTATTGTTGCTAAGAAATAAGAACATTGAATAATACAGAGTGATACGGATGATCATGAATTGCTGAAGAGATATAAATGATGAAAAATATCCATAGACTTTTTAATTTTCTTAATGATGCTAGTCTTTAATATATTTTGTGTGCTTTATGCATTCTCATATATTTTAACTGTACATTTTTGAAAGGTTGTTTCATCATTCTTTAAGATATAATTACAACAATGTGATTATTGATACCAACAATTATCTGTTCATAATTTATTAATTTCCCGATTATAATTCCTATATAGACTAAGATAATACATATTTATCGAAGCAGATGTAATTTATGTAAAGCAAAAATCGGAGCGATAGCGAATTTAACAAGTCATTATCATTTCATTGTGCAGTATTTACAGACGACGTGAATTTCTTAAACGATACTGGCTTTCAAATTGCATTTTCCACCACACGTGTTTTTTTAATATAAGTATAAATTGTTTGGTAATTAAGAAATAATATATAAATTGCCAAATCGAATTTAGATAAAGAGCGAAATATTTGATAATAGCTATTTTTATCAAAGTTATTTTGAAAAGCAGTATGTATATTCATTTATTTTACATATATTAACTCTCCAGAGGTGACATAGATCCATTATAAATCCACTCAATTATAAATTTCTTTGTTAGAAATATCAAACAATTCAGTTTTCTTTATATCATATCTGCAAATTTAGATTATTTTTAAAATATACTTAATATTCATTTTTTCTTATACAAGTATATCATTTGATTTTAAATTAATTTAAATTAATTAATGTCTTTTAATTAACAAATTAAATTAATCTTACTTAATGTTAATAATTGTATTACAATGTTGGCGTCAGCTCCGGAAAATTAAAAATTTTTAATCGACATTTCTTGTCAACCTTGTTATTTGTTTACAATTTGTAACAAATGATGTAGACCGTTGCGTATACAAAGTCATATAGTATTCGTAACGTCAACGCTCGAACAATCTGAGTAGCGCGAATCACTCCGTTTCCTCTTGTGATTCCAAGGGTTATTACATTTTATAATTACTACAATATGTAATCATTTGCTTATTCGATTAATAATTCATAAATATGATAACGATTTTTTATTAAGGTAAATATTTCGCACAATACAACATCAAGTATAAATTCGATCTCATTAAAGTAACGGAGAATTATCATATACATGAAGATATTTTATGTTACATGTTTTTAAATTCTAGAGTCTCTGCTGTATAAAGCCAAGCAATAGTCATATTTTAATTTATCATGCACATATTTTTTTACATTTTTGTGAGTATACGATTTCTATCAACTTAAATGGAAGAGGAAACAGATAATTCCGCTGTTATTCATCGCTTACGATTGATGAGTCACGCAACATATTCAATTTTATGTACCTTGAAGTAATGGATGTACAAAAGTTATTCCATATAATGCATTTAAAGACATAAATGTACTATTTTAATAACAATATAAAAGTTATGGTTAAATGTAACATCATATGAATAGCTTACAATAGATTAAGTCGAATAATTTTGAAGCACAATATTGAAAATAATAATTTTTTTAACAATGCTTAAATTTAAATACATTTTGTATTGCAATATTAAAATATTTACGTAAATATAATTTTTATTTATTATTACTAATAAACTGGGAGCGTACAGAATAACAAATGAATCGAACAATTCAAGAATTGTGTATAATTTATTACGAAATTTATTAATAATATTTGGTAACTTTTGTAACAAAATTTTATAACAAAAACATTGCATATAATGAACATTGGAGAAATGTCCAGAAAAATTTTATTGTAAAACTTTTATGATTATGATATTTATAATAATAATTATTTTAGTTAGCAATACTTGAATTCGATATTTAACATAACGTTTACAATTAATTATATATCAATTTAAATAGAATTTATCTTTTACTTATAAATTAGAACACAAAACAATGCGAAGCATCGGAATAAATTGGACTAACGATAAATCCTTATATATTAATTATTTATTTATAATATAATATATTATAGGATATTATATATTATAACACAAACTATAGAAATCAAAGCTTTAAACGGTCTAGCTGGACCTTAATTCTTGATTCTTGTGTGAATTTATATACTACATCTGTATCCCTAGAAACGCGCGCCGAAATAATTTTTCTTGAAACGCTAACTCTACTAAACTACCGCACGAGTTAAATTGACTAGCAATTTAACAAATTTTTGATGTTTATTCGGTAGTCTAAAGGCTTAAGATGCTCCACGGAATGCAAGAGATTCGGATTCGACTTCCGGCCGAAGTAATATCTTTCGCAATAAGAATTAATTATTTACAGAGTTTAATATGTCATTCAACATTATTAAAATCGTTTCGAAGATGCGAATAAGCATAAAAAATTTGTTAAATTGTTAGTCAATTTAACTCGTGATATTACTGCGGTAATTTAATAAAGCGTTTACACAGTATACATTAGCTAGACATACTCTTTGTTATACACATCCTTAATTAAAAATTAATACACAGAGTTCACAAATGTTTATCAAAATTATATCAATATATTATTTATGTTGTTCGATAATATTAAAGGAGATATCAATAATGTAATCAATAACCAATTATTAATTTTGAAATATAAATAATTACATTTTCAAATTTTAAATAATATTAAATTTTAATTTATTTATTTTTAATAATAAATAAAAATTAAATCAAAGTATTTATGCGCTGTATTCATACAAAAATAAATAGTTATTTATTACAAAAATAAATAGTTACTTCCAAATAAGGGACAAATTACTGAAATAATCAGTTGTGTTACTTGGATTGATATTTGCTTAAATGAATAAAATATGAAGAAACATGAGAAATTAAATAAAATAATTATGTGAAAAATATGTATCTCTTTCGAATTTTATGTTCAATTAGAATTTTTTACTTCATTTGTTTTTAAAGTAAGACAAAATAAAATTATATAATAATAATTATATAATAAAATAAGAAATGGCATTACATTATATTTAATATCATTTTTATTATCATATTCTGCAGATAACGTTACATATGTTGTAGAGAGGCTTTAGATGAATTGGTTTATGCCTAATGATTTTAATTTATTAATTTTTTAATTTTATTAATTTTTGAAAATTTATAATCTGTAAAGTTCAATATTTAGCATTCACGAAATACATTTGAATCTTTTTTTATTAGAGCGATTTAAAATTTTTCAAAAGAATTGAATATTTATAATTCTGAGTTAAATAAAAGTCGCACGTGTCACAAAATAATGCAAATTTGTTTAAATTAATAGGCTTGTGCATTTTAATACAATTTGTACTCATAATAGCTTCGGGCAATTAATGCAATTTGTGCGAGTTCATTTTTTCGATTGATTGATTATTGTTGTACTGTAATCGACGTCCGTATGCATAGAATAATAAATCATGTATAACGTTATCTGTGCTGATGATAGCAATTAATAAAGCAATAAAAGGAATTTTTTTTCCTATATCGATCTAGCAATGTAATCAGAATGTATATGACCAAATTAACAAAGATATAGGTTTGATTTAAAACCTAGAAGTTTTGTACGTAATGTATATCATATGTGAGGAATTTATACAAGATAGCCATTATTTTGGCTACAATAAATGTACTATATATAATTCCGTACTATACTATATATATAATCCCGTTAAATAATTGTTAAATTTAAAATGTGCAATATTTGTTACATAGTGATTCTGCAATGAAGAGACACAAAATGGTTTTTTTTACGTTTTTGATCTCGTCATAAAAAACATTATTACTCTTGCGTCAGATGAACGTTAACGAATCTATTTCGTATTATTTGAGAATGACGATCTTTGTTATAGAAGGTTCTTTTCACAAAGTTGCATCCTGTAAAAAATTAGGGACTTCTTGCAGAGTCAGAATTAAACCTACATTAAACCTACAGATTTAAAACTCGAAATCTTTTCAAAGCATTAATGTTAGCAAGATGATGTCAATCGTACAATTTTTTAAATGAAAATTAGTTAATACATGATGAGAGAAGATTTTATTTTCAGTAAATATTCTCATTTTTTGTAAAATTTAATATTATAAAATCATGTTTTGAATATTACAGAATATAGACTAAAGAGTATTTAACAGAAATTCGAAAACCGATATTATCAACGATTTCAAATAGAAAGCGGAATATTTTATTTCATTTTTTTCAATTGAACATATTTGCAATTTTTATTGCAAATATTTAACATTTGCCAAACGAACTTTGATATTACATTGAGTTCATGATAAATATTTGTTATATGACATTGCGAAATGTCACCGCGTTGTTTTCATGTTCTTAAATAATCTTGATAAACAATCGCGATTGTTACCTGGATAAAAAAAATCCTATCGCTGATCTGTTTGTCAAGTGAATATTAATAAATATTAATGTTTGCCAAGAAGTTATGATGATTTGCACATGCAGAATTATTTTTTATTGATTTGATGTACCCATTGAAGATCAAAGATCCATTACAGAGTCAGAATTATAAATCCAGATTTTATTATTTATTAAACTCGAATTCCGAGAAGCATTAATTGCGTAATAAAGCAGAATGAATTGAAATCACACAATTTTTAGAGTCATGAAATTAATTAATTACAAGAGAAGATTTCATTTTTTTCAATATATTCTCTTATTAACGCTAATATTAGTATTTTATCCTTATTAAAAATTAAAAGACAATGAAGTGAATATGAATGTAATAATTTAAAAATATTTCTTCATGAACTAGAAAAAGATTTAAACATCAAAGAAAAAAATGAAGAAATAAAGAAAGATAAAAAAAGATAGAAAATGAAAATTATTAGAAAATAATTATACAAACGGGTGTATTTTATTTATAATATATTCCCGTACAGTATTTGTACATTTTTATATATTGTATCAGGGTGATTATTGGGTGAAAATAAACTTTATACGACATCGCCAACGATTTGCACTTTGTTTGCTTTTGAAAAACAATTTAAAAATTGTTGCCTAGATATTTTCATTATCTCAATTTTCGTTTCAAATAATCTCTATTAAAGAGTATTGTATCATGGCAAGATGTTTTGTTTTTTTTATACAAATTATTGTAAATTATAAATGGAATAATATGTCATATATACGTATATTCTACATTTTTATGTACATTTTTAACAAGCTATATAAAATTTAAAAATAATGATGTTTTTGTTTTGTCGAAATATGAAGCAATCTAAACAAAACTTTTAGACAGATAATTAAATCGTTTATTATTCTACATTGCATGATTTCTCCTTCAGTTCTCAATCTTAACGTAACTCTGTGATTTATTTAATGTAGATCAATAAATTACTCTTATAAGATAATAATTTATAGTTTAACATTTTATATGTTAGAGATTAATTGAGAAAAAGAATGTTTCCTAAATACGTTATCGATAATATATTTACGCGTTTGTATTTAATTATTAAACACGAATATTTTTTCAGACAATTATTATTAAACTATTATAAAAATTATGAAGTGAAATTAAAATTGGCTTTGTATAAAAAGTTGAAGTTTCCCTAATTAGCGTCTTTATTATTAGGTTTTTTCATTTAATTAACGAACTGCTAAATTGTAACATTTGAATAAATATTAAGAACTCTTTAAATGAGACGTAATCGAGATTGCATAATTTAATTGTAATGAAATCCATATAATCAATTAATTTGAATATCTTACATTTATGAAGAAAGGAAATTAACATCGTGAATTTTCTTGAGATCACATCGTAATAGAATCTGATCAATCGGATCTGATCAGCACACGAAATGCAAGCCGAAAATGAACAGAATCGAAATCAAAGTGCAGCTTGCTATCTTCACGGTACAAATGTAATACGTAATACGATAACATATCATGGTTGTCTTTTGCCCCGTTTTTCCAATAGCTAAACTTAGCGGATCGGTTATAATGGATATAGAACACGAAAAAGCATTAGCCATTTACAGTGGCCACACGAAAACAGTAATAAAATGTTATTTTTAGTTTATACATATAGTTATTTGAGGAAAGATAATTTAATTTGCAATTTTTGCCTAATAATGCAACATTTACTAACAGTGTGCAGTATAATCTATTTTACTCTATTAACTTTTTAAAGACTGAAGCTTTCTGAATAATTTATCTTGTTAGAAGTAACTTGTAGAAAATCATTTGCTAAGAAATCATTGAATTTGTTTCTGATCTCAGAATTCTAAAATTAATAATTCAAAAAAATAATCTGATCGTAAAACTCGATTTTAAAAGATTGGTATCTCTGAGTTTGACTGAAAATGTCGAATTTTAAAAGTATAATAACATGCATGAAAAGGAGAATATATGTAATGTCAGAGTGTCTCGTAATCAGAATTTCATAGTCAATTTGGAAATCAGTATTATCCAAGTAACAAGGTGAATGTAAAAAAAATGACGTCTTAATGATGTCTTTAAAATAATAAGACATTATTAAAACGGTTTTAGCACTGATCTATCATAAATAAAATGAAACTAAAAACTTGATTTTATTTCGCATATAATAATTCCTTAAAATCACACTGTTAAATCTATATATAGTGTCAAATTTAATTTGATTTAAGTTGCCACTATTCCTACTCAATATATCATTATTGTACACTAAAACAACGGATAAATTTGATACTATAATATTATATAATGTCAAATTTATCCAATGTTTTAGTATAAAATAACGACATATTGAATAGGAGCAATGGCGACTTTAAAATTTGATTAAATTTGACATTATAGATTTAACAGTGCAAGTTTTATGATGATCAAGTTAAATTTCTATTCGCTATATTAAATCTATTATTTTTTATTTTGAACCTTAAATTCGAATAAAACATTAAAACCTTAGGCAAAGTTTTATACTAACCAAGCGAACAATTTATAAACTAAAAGGGAGTGACCCTAAATGAGGTCAACAGTCCACAAAGAGTTAAACGAATCGTTAATTAAATATTGAATTATAATGAATATTAAAATGTGTTTTAAAAATCTATTAAAATTATAACTTTCATTTTATGAAGTTAAATATATACTCTTGGACGTATTATAGTTTGCTTTATACATCTTTTTCGTAACTGCAACATTTTAGTTTTGTGTCATTCTCTGATTGTCATTTTTAGTTAGTATAAAAAAAATAATAGATGTTTCCTATGCGCCAATTTTCAGACTTAAACAATTTTTTAAATAAACATATACAAAACAATAAAAAAAAGGAATTATGGAGCAAAATTCCGAGACGAAAAACATTTTTTTTTAAAGTCTTGTTACTTTTTACCGTTGAAAGTTTTGCAAATTACAAAATTAAAAACATTCTTGTTCTTTTTTCTAGGAAACACAGCAGTACATTTTAACAACATTTTCTCTAACGTGGTGCATTCTCTTCGCTCAGGAAACTTGTACTTGCGTGTATTTACATATCAAACCAGAAAACCAAAAAACAGAAGAAAAAATAAAATATAGAAGTTCCTTTTTCGTGATGTTATTTATTTTAAGAAAATGTATTTTACGCACAGTTCACACAGTCAAGAGGCGTTTCATAAGAAGAGTTTAACGGTGACGCCCATCTACATAAAAGGAAATGTTGCCGGCGACCTCAGTAGGTGGGTCCCATAGAGAGGATGTTAGTACCCTGATAATAGCCCTCACCGCAAAATAAAAGACCACGTAACGATCGGGTTTAGTGTGGTAAACGGGGAGACATACAGGACCTTCCGCATTTCCGCTGCCCTGTCGTCTTTATCCATCGTAAAACACGTGGAACGATGCGTCGTTTCACGAAATGAGAAAAAATCGAGCTTAAAACATGCATGGTGCGAAGAAATATGAAATCTAATCTTCGTAGGTACGAAAGACGGTTCACATTTTCATCATAACATATCCATTCAGCACTTAATTAATAATTAAAATACTCTTGTAACTGTTAATTGAAATGTATTGTTATCGTCATATTCTGTGTGAAGAGTTTTGAACTGAATATATATTTTTCGACTTCTGAACTTTCGGTAGAAATTTTGTTTGATAAAAGATAATTAATATTTAAAAAAAGGAGAGTCGGAAATTTTATATATATATATATATTTAAATTAATTATTAAATATATATATATATATATATATATATATATATATACTATTATTATATATTATATTATTTATTTTCTTATACTTTTTTTAATTTTATATTTATTTTAACATGTTCTGTTATTAGTAAATGTACTCGTTATAATAACTGTTTGCGAGACGAAATATGTTACAAATTATTCATTACGAATACAATCTCTGTCACCATAAAATTTTATGTTCATATTCATTAATCATGAATTATTTATGCGGTATTGTATACGCAATTCTATTGACATTCAAAATATTGGTGATAATAGTTATTGACATTTCTAATCTGCTTTTATCATTCGTGACTATGCCTGAAATAATTATTAAACAATAGATGAATGCGTTACAAAAGCAAATATCCACAAATAGTGATATATAAACAATGATATATGACAATGGTAATAGATATTGGATCAATAGAGTGGGAAGTCTTATTTACTGCTGTGGGTACGTTACTAGAAACTATTACGATAATTAGGCGTTAATGTTTATTTGAGTACATATATCAATACAATTTTGCCGAAAACGTATACGTAATGTCACAAATATGTGAAGCATTCAATGCGTCAATCCAATACACATTCGTAAATGATGTTGTTTTTACCGTTTTTACTACGCTCAGAAAGTAAATCTGAACTTATTTCGGTTCTCAAATACGTTACAACATTATGTGACTCGGATTACACACTCAGATTATATCTGATTTACTAAAAATATATTTAAAAATTCTTACACACCTCACGAAGGATTTTCATTCTCTTTTCTTACATTTCTTTAGGAAATGTAGGAAAACATGGCTCTCAAGATACAAAGTACATTATGAACCCATGCCGCAGTCGATAAATCTCATAAATGTATCAAGAAAGGAATTTAGAAATTATTTAAAATTCCAAATAAATCCAAAAGTAGCAATTAACAATTCTGCATAGAATGTTGCAATTAAAAAGATGTCATAAAAAAAAATTAGAATAATTTAAGATACTATTTTCACAAAAATTTCATGATATCATATCAAGATATGTTCTAAGGACGTTTAGTATTTATTTTTTTAAATGTTACAACAAATTTTGACCTAAATAAAAATCTTTTTACATTTAGTGAAATTTTATATTTTGCATAAATTTTGATAAAAAACTTTGATAAAAATTTGGATATAGAATGCACGCGAATAACTTGGAAATATTTCGCAAAAAGCATCCGAATGGACTCAAATTTCTTAATAATTTTGATTATTCGTACTGACGAATAATATAAGTAAATGATATGCAAAAAAAATCCTTTCATGCATTGCATAACGAAGAATTAAAAATTTAATCAAAATTTGCAACGAAATTTCAATGAAAAAAGAAAGCAGATCCTCCCCCCCTCCCCTCCTTCGTCATATTTAATTTCCATTCACAAGAATAATACTGTTTGGGTTCAAATTTTTTGATTTTCAAACGGTAATACATATTATTATACACTGTATAAAATATGCATACAATGTACATGTGTATATAGAAATATAATTTGTGTAACAGATTTAATTCCTTGTACGAATTCTTCTATTAGCGAACACCGATTCGTAGAGCCATTATCAAATTATCTGTGTGGCCGCAAATCCATTCGGTAATAACGCATGTCTAGACATTGCCGTGTAAGTAATTGCGAAAATTTATGTTTAACCTGGTCGTGCTTGCGCACGTAACATTGAATACATTTACAGAATACAGTTACACACGGAAAATACGTTATTATGCTATCACGCGATGAACAAATGTTTGCGACGTTACACATACAATCGCAGTGTTGCTCGCGTAATAGGTGTGAAAGAATTTTTTATGTTCGCGTGTCATTGAATAATTTATTGATTAATGATCAAATAGTCGGGATTCGCGCCCGGCAAGTGCAACTATTTGATTCTAATACGATTATTCGGAAACGGTCGTGTTTAAATTAGTAAAATACACATTACAATTACCAATCAATCGCTAAATGAAATTACAAATTAATAATGCTAGAGATATACGTTGTTCAACGCAGATCCAACTGGCTTATATAATATCGTTCGGTTCTTAGCTTACTATTGGAAGTTTGCAACAGTACGGTACTAAAATAGAAACGAATATCGCATTAAGCTATCAGCCATTTCTTAGTATTATACAACGTCAACAATTGCAACACTTCGACGAATAGCATTCGCGATTACAAGTACTTTACGGACTAAATAAGAGAAAATATTTCCAATTAATTAGGCCGGCTGAAAAAAGCACTTCCTCCGTTTGTTATTATTGCTTTTATATTTCGAGCAAATAAGATTTTGTTTTTTCAAACAAAATGGTTTTTACGTTTAGAAAATGAGATAAAGATTTAAAGTAGTAGGAAGTCATGAGTGATGATTCTGTTACTAATAATACGACAAAATATGATTTTATATATTACTTTTTGTAAGAAGTTATATTTTAAAATTTGAATCAAATTAAAAAAAAATTCTGATTGCAACTTTGATCTAAAATAATTTATGCTATTTTTATATAAAATATAAAAAATAAAATACCATATCGTTTATGGAATAAAATTTTCAATTTCTTTTGAATAATTATATACGTCTTTCGTTTAAACCATAAATTTAACTTTAACTTTACAGAATACTGCTAAGAAAGTGTCTCAAACACTAAATATTTGATTGTAATTGATCGCAGATGCTAATTGCAAACATAATTGATTGTATGATTCCTATTTAAATTTAAACAATGATTGCCATAAAATTTCAGAAATACATTAACGGTGTTACATATTTTTAAAAATGTACATATTAAATTTCAAGTAAAAAAACTCAGAAATTTTTTTATCTTACATTACATCATAAACGCATTATAATATATGTTTTATAAAAATTATAACGTGAAAAAAAATCTGAAACTTGTGCCGTCGAAGTTGAATGCAGTATAAACTGCTAGAACTTTGTAATAGAAATATTCTGTATCCTGCTACAGTCCAGTTGATTATTGCGACTGGTTGGAATCGAAAATGTCTCTTCTTGATGAACGCATTTGGTCGTCACAATTTTTATACGAACGTTAAAAGTTATACTTTTACTTGTACTTCATATATTTAATATATTTCGTAACTGTGCCAGTATTCTTATTCTACATACGCTATGTTCCTATTTTATTTCATGTAGCTGTAGTAAACACCTTAACGCGCTCAACAGGAAGAGTCTTCAAGTATATAAACACTCACCAGCATTGCTTTGATCAAAATTAAATTTCTATTCGCCTTATGCAGGCATATTTCAACGAGAACTTTCTATTTCCTTAAACCAGCCGAATTATCAACCAAACGATTTCTCTCTCCGTTAAAAATTTATATACTTATCGCGATATGATCGCGATATAAAAATATATTTTTTTCAAATTGCCCGTAAATAGCTATCTGAATACTAGCGCGGTGTATACTATTATTACTTCTAAGTATTTCTTCCCGTCCCGTTTCCAATACTTATTATACCCTTTATTGAGTATCTTATCAGCTTGGTCAATACGTACGAGTCATCTATAATTGCGATCGTTAAATAATTTTCTTTTCGATTAAAATTCTCTATCTTAAAACATTAACAGCTGGCATAGTTTATATATCAACAAAAACTTTAAATAATCGAATTTTGAACATGTCTTATATATATAAGACAATATATCCTTATCTTCTTTTTAAAACCGTTAATCCGTTATTAAATTTAATTTATATGATACTATATAATTATCACATATATATGTATTACAAATAATTTCTCTTAAAGAAAATATTTTCGGAAATTGTTTCTTCTTCAAAAAATAATTTAAATATTATTAAGATATTATTAGAATGTTAAATGTTACAATCAACCAGCTATTAAGGAATTAAGGAGAATCTCTGACATCCTTATTAAAAATACATCACTAAAGAAATATATTACTGTCTTATTATTAAATAAATAATAGTATGATGATTGCTTAACTGAGCATACTACATGAAACTGATTAGTTTGACACGCGTCCATTTTGACACAAATTACTACTGAATGTCCAATCGTGCTGGACCCACTATATATAGATATATATATTTATCTTACTATAAATATTACTTTTATGATAAGTGTAACCTAACAAGTTAGAAGTAACCGCTAACGCTAATCATGTTTGACTCAGGAAACTGTTATTTTTCGTAATTAAGCCTGCGCTGCTCTCTGACATAGGTATTACGGCTGATTTTTCGCCTTTCGGTAATTTTGCATGCGATTTTATGTTCGGTTGTAGACCTTTCAGAACGTTCTGAAAAAAAGTAAAATCGTAATTATATATTATATTTAGAATTCAAATGAAGTCCGCAGCAATAATTATGGCCATTATATATACACGATAATAATGCGAGGCAGCTTTTTCATATGCATTCTGCATATGATTTGTACCCAAATATGTTCAAATTTACCTCTTTAAATGATCCTGGCGTACTTATTACGTAATACAATGCATATCCCGGTATCCAAATCATAGATGAAAGGCTCAAACATACGCCGACTACTTCTGCCCATGTAGGATACTCATAGTTGCTGCCATATTTCAATGGTTTATATTGCACGATTTGAAATATGAAGATAAACTGGAAAAATAAAAAAGAAGTTTTTAATTTTACTATAAATAACACATTTTACATGTTTTTATATAATGATTTCCACGAGTTACACTGTAAAAAGGGTATGTAAAATTATATAATTAATGTGTGTAAAAATTATTTGTAGTGAAAATATATAAAATTATGCGTTTCATAAAAATTAATATTTTCATTTTTAATAAAGAAGAATAATTTTATTTAAAAGTTGTGACATTTACGTGTATATGTAAATATTCATTTTTAATAGTGAATCCCAAAATTACTCACTATAAATGTTGTAATTTTACATGTAATTTTTTTACAGTATAATCCGCGATCAATTCTCTTTGAAGAAAGAGATAAATATAATAATATTTATCTGCTGTAAGATATAATTACATGCAAATGTAGTACTTACGAGCATAATCACCGGCGCAAGTACAACCCAGCATATGTACCAGAATTTATTTAATCGAATACCCATCATCTGATGCACACAGTCACAGAACTTCTTTGCTCCGAAAATCCATGATATTGCGATTGTTTGGAAGAAACAAACCCATAGAATAGACATTCCGCTCGCGGAGTAGAAATCCATCAATTGGAAAATATAAATTCCTCCCTAAAACGTAACATTTTAATTTTCTTTTTATTGATAAATTGCTCCTGAAACTTTCAATTGTTCCTCTTATATACATATTGAATAGAAATGTTTTTAAATACTAACGTTCGTAACCATCGGAATTCCCAGAGCGAACATTATCAGGCAGATAGCGATGGTGAATTTGATTCTGTGTGGACGAAGTGTATCCGGCCAATAGTCAACCATACCAGTTATGAAAGATTCCACGATGCAAAATTCACTGTCGATACCGAGTATCTGCATAAAAAATGAAACAATTTATATACCTATAATTCAATATTTAAATGATGACAAATGAAATAATTCTAGTCTCTCCATTTGCTTAGTCATTGCTCTAAAATCTAGATGTAAATTTAATGTGATACGTATTACAATATTATATTAACATTGATATTTAATAATCTATTTAATAATCTATTAGCTAGAAATATATTTTTTACTATTATCTACACCAGGCTTGTTCAAAATTGAGTTCGCGAATTAAATATCTCTATAATAGTCTTGTTGAGCTAGATAGATAGAAAATAAAAAGATAGAGCAGCCAATCACTGGACAGAGCTTTTTGTTTTTTCTTTATTAACTCAACAAGATGATGAAGAGTGACAAGCGTTTAGCTTGTGAATTAAGTTTTGGACAGCTCTTCACGATTAATCTTTATTATTAATCCATCTTGTGCAATATAATCATAAATTACAATATGAGTTACGAGATTAGAAAGCAAATTAACATTCTTACAAAAAGAAATTGAACAAAATGATTCGAATAATTATATTAATTATTATTTATTAATTATATTAATTGAATTCATAAATTGTAAAATTATCTATAATAAATAAAATATAAAGATTACTACTATATTTGCTTATACAACTTTTTGTATAAGTTGGCTAATATTATTTTACACTGCTCAAAATATAATTCATTGGATTAAAATTTAAATTTATTACTATATAATTTATTATTAAATAATTTGTTTTGAAAGAAGAAAAACTAAAAAAAATATTTTTTTAAGTCTCTTTCTTGGTTAACTTATTTTAGCCTTGCTTAAATTTTAATTTCTATAGATATTTCACAATTTTTTTTAAGCAAAAAACGATGTTAAATGACGATCTATGGAGAAAAACTTCCTGCCGAAGGCGACAACATGTTCAAACCCTTTTATAGCGATGCACATGAAAAACATAGACGGCGACAGCCGATTCCGTCGTTGGAATAACAATTTCTTACGAGCAGCATAACGAAGAATATAATGGCCCACAACGAAGCACCGGGTAGCTTCAAAACGACCTCGGGATACGTGAGGAAGACGAGACCAGGTCCGCTCTTGACAACCTCGGACACCTGCGTTTGCTGTTCTTGGGCGATGTGACCCAGTATTGAAAACGTTACGCAACCGGCCAGAAGACATGTCAGGGTGTTGACTACGCAAGTGATTATTGCGTCTCTGCAAGACAAAACTCCCTTTTTGAAAGACTCCAGCAGCGACGACACCACGTTTAGTGCGTCGTGGTTAAAGACTAGAGCACCTTAAAGCCATAACTACGATTCTCGAATTTAATTTACGAAATAAGACCAACGAAATCTGAAATGGCTAAAGTAACGATATATATGGATTGTTCGAACCATTTGGAATTGCGAGATCAAATTAAGTTGGATTAGGGAAACATATATTCTTATCATCTTTTTTTCTTTTCTTTTTCTTCATATAATATTTTATCTTTTTCTTCATATGATGCCTCGACATTCTGATGAAAAATTGATGAAAATTGATCAAATAAGCAAAATCCAGAGTTGAATAAGTTAAGTTGCGTAACTTTTTTTTTAACTAAGTTAAGTTAAAGTTAACAACCTTGAAAATTTAAGTTAGTTAAGATACAAGTTAATTTATAATGAAATTAATTGAATTAAAAGTTAAGTTAATAAAAAAAAATAATTGAAAAATTAAAAGTTAAATTTATTTATTTTTTATTTTTTTAATTCATGATACCAGGGTTTCGGGCTTACAAATAACGGAAATAAAAAATATATACTTCATTTAGAAAATACTCTATATTTTATTTACATGTTTTGTTTATATATACTGTTTAGTATATAAGATTCGACTATGAATATTGGTCTGTGGTATGATTAAAGTTTCAGATACAATACAAGAGACTAGCGATAATAATAAGGAATAATAAATTTCAACCTAGAAACTAGATATATCACTAGAAATACACAATTTCTGACAGATTGAAATCTGAGAGTCGATTGTGTAATTTGAAAACAGGTGAAAATTACAAAAGTGAGTAAATTCACTAGAATATTTATAATTTCATTGGTCAACATCTAGTAAACTTGCTCACTTTTGCAATTTTCTCCTTTTAAATTATCGCTATTGCCACGTATTATGTCTGAGACTTAACTTCAAAAAATTAAATAAAAAATTAATAGTTACGGTAAAATGTAATTAAATAAAGTTAAAAAATTAAGTCTAAAATGTAGTTAAGTTAAAATTAATTCACTTTTTAACTTAATTTTTATTTTTTTAACTTCTAGCACTATCCAACTCTGGCAAAATTTATTATCAAAATTTAATGTTATGGGAACGAGACGTTTTGTCAGTGTCCAGCCAGATCAGATGAAACATAATCGCTTACCTATAACAATTATGATGGAACTTGTTGTATGATCCCAAAGCGGGCAGAGCACCGGTGCCGATGCTGTACGCGAAGAAGATCTGAGTAGCGCCGTCTATCCACGGTCCAGGATTGAGCAACTCCTCCCATCGTGGCGTCACGTAGTAAAGCAAACCGTCGTAGGAACCCTCCAACGTCACCGCTCTTCCCAAAAGAATGAAAAGCACCACGTACGGGAACAAGGCTGAAAACCAGATGATCTTACCGCTCTGATGAAGACCGCGACGGATGATAAAGTAAACGAGCAGCCAGCCAATAATCAGGCAGCCTAACAGCTCCCACTGGATCTTGCCGATGCTCTCGATGCCGGATGTAATGCCGAGGACTCGTCGACTGAAAATTCAACGCCATTCTGTTAATTCAATGTTGCCAATAAATAAATCTGATGTAACATGACTATAATTGTATAAAATATCGCAAACATTATTTTACAGAATGCTTCTAAAAAGAAAACTGATTATAAATATAAATAGTATCTAGATTTAAACATAAATAATAGACGTGAGCATAAATATCAGATTAAATTAGAATTGTGCATGTTATATGATATTTATATGATAGTAATATACGAGCGAAAATTGCATTTTCATGTTGCGATTTTTTATTTTGCTTGATTTATTTTATAGGGATATCTAATCTGATGATAGCTGCTATATTAAGTTGATTAAATTGCAAAAAATGTGATACACGTATGTGTATATATTGCTAGTATTATTATTATATACCGAAATTATACATTACGTAAACAAATTTATACACGAGGGAGAACTCTGGTATGACCTGATTTAAGAAAATCAATGTTGCATTTCTTGTAGTAATCATACGAATCCCCTAATATTCATCTTATATTACAGCCTGACTCATAAGGGAATATAAATCTGACGCATATATACATATACCATTTCAAAATTTTCAAAGTTTTCGAGTTTGAAAAGTTCCTTAGTTTGAAAGTTTATTTAAAAAAAAATTAAATAAGATTGAATGTTTTCTTCATTTTCCATCACTTTGTTATAAGCAATATTTTATAAGCGTTTTATATTTTGTAGCATTTTTTAATAATAATTTACTTACTCCCAATACTCTTCTACCGGCGTGGTATGATGACAGGTTTTATTTTCAACAGAATTTGAACAGTTTATTTTTCCGTACTCATTATTTTCCTGAGTCGCATCATAACAATCAACCGTATTCCACCATTTACCTGAAAATGAAATCACATAACTGCCTACGATAAATGAACGGTTACTTATATATTAAATTTATTCAGAGTTCTCTTTATGATATCGTATTATTTATATAAATACGTATTATATGAAAATAAAGTATTTTTAATCAACTTTTTAATTTTTAAAGACATTCTCTGAAAAAATCCATTTTCTTTAGATTTTTCTGAAACTTACAGAAAAAGCTTGTATTCGAAAGTCTTTATTCACTGTAAAAAAAGTTTTTTCTTAACAATTTTTTGAAACAATAAGACATAAAACTTGATATCACAAAGAATAATATGAAATATGAATCGGTATTGGTAGTTTTTAAGAAATCATTGTGCAAAGTAAGTAATAAAGTAAGTAAAGTCGCTATTTTTTTCGATTAGCGACAGTAGCGAAGGCGGAAGGTATTTTATATTGTATAAAAAAAACTTGTATAAAAACATTAACACTTATGGAATATCTTATACTATATAAAAGTGAACTAAATTTTCATAAAAATTTTCATAATTGTGAGCACTAATATGCTCATTAGGTTGAATAAAACTACAGTCGGAGAATTATTATATATATTATATATATTATTATATATATTATTCGAAATATAATACAAGGATATATATATATATTATAATTATTAATGTGTTTAATAATAAGATAGCTGTGTTATTTACCACATCCACTCCAAGGTACTGTTGGTAAATTCACAAACATGCTTATTAGGTAAAAAAGAGTCCAAGCAATAATTATGCAGTAATATACGTCAAGGAAGAATACAATGGTCATCGTAGCATATCCCACACCTGAAATCCAATAATATATTATGCTTTGTTACATTAAAAAAAATTTACTAAATACACATATACAATACAATCTTAATACACATTTCTTTGAATATTAAACATTTACTTTCAATAAATAAATATTTATTCTAGTAAACAAATGATAGTTAAATCAAATTAATGGTTTTTGTATCAAATAAATATACATTTACATTTAATAACTATTTACTAAAAATTACTCAAATAAATATTTATTAAAATTTAGTATTTTTTTAAATGTAATTTATTGTTGACATATTTAGGCTGTACAATTTTTTCATTCCTAAAGATATCAGAAAATAATTATTACCTTGCAGTAGTGGACACAATTGTCCCACTAACGACATTCCACCAGCTCCAAGATATTGTCCAATGGCGACTTCTTGAAAAAATATAGGAATTCCGCAAAACAGCATTGCAATGCCGTAAGTGATCAAGAAAGCGCCTAAAGCAAAAAATTAAAAAATTCCAAAATTTGTTAAGGAAAAAATTTATTCTTTTATATAAATATTAATAACAATTATTTTTATATCGAAGGAGTATAAACAAACAAATCTATTGATCGCAATTTAAAGCAATCTATTCTTGTTCTTTTTTATCTTACTTCATTTTTATTACATGAATGTAAAAGAAACTCAATAGTAAGATAGTAATTAAACTCGAGAAGACCGCGGTTATTAAATTTTAACACAAGCCATTTCCATCATATTAAGAATTGCATGACTTAAACTCTAGAGGAATAATTATGAATGTCGGACGCCACTGAAATCTGGCGCTATTTTATCCCTGACTATAGTGGCAAATTTAATGCTCTGAAGAAGCTTTTAAATGGAATAACAAAATTCTATTACGACCTTATATTAAACTAAAAATTATATAAAACTTTTAACTATAAAAATATTCTTTATGCTAATTAACTTGTATATGTTAGCAAAATAATCTTTTTATTTTGATAACAAATTTTTGGTAATCTGTAATACAATAATAAATTTAAACGACGATTGAAAGTTTTAATGATTTATTTTGTTGATGTGTAAATCTAATTTCATCTACTTACCACCGCCATTTTTATAACATAGATAAGGGAACCGCCAGACATTTCCCAATCCGACGGAAACACTTATGCAAGAAAATAGGAAATCCAATTTATTGTCCCATCCGCCGCGTTCGGCATCCTCCTCTCTATTACCGATTTCAGTCATTTTACCCTGTGGCGAAGACACCGTCATCTTCGGCACAGTACGAGACGGCTCACGCCTCTTATCCGTCGCCACCGATTTGGCCTTGAATTGTATGAAAGTCTGATCGGGGTCGACTTGATCTTTCTCCTCGCCCCAGTAATACATTTTCTCCGCCATGGAGTCTGAAATATACCGAAAATTGACACTGAATCTAGAAGGAAGCGCTAAGTCAATCCTTAAATGTAATTGGAGGGATAAAACGCAAATTCTTGTGGCCTTCATGTGATCGATTATCATGATTTTGTCCTGTCTTATAATACAGTTAAGTAATAATTTCCCTAGAAAGGACACGCGATGTCTTACTATAATTTTATAGAATATATGTGATAAAAAACTTTATATTCATTTTTTTTAATTTTTTGAAAAACAGATTGATAAAACATCATGAACATTTATTCTGTGAAAGTAGAATTTAATCTTCAAAATAGTTAGTTTAAAAATATTTAAACTTTTTATTCCTTTTTTTCAAAGTTAAGTTTCGAAACATTTGGGTTTCCTTTTATTTCTTTAAGCTTCTTTCGGAAAGAAAAATACAAGAGCTTTTTCTTCTATTACTATTATTAGTTTATAAAACTCTGAGCCCCTATTCTTGAAAAAAAAACCATATACGATAAACTATAGTATACGTTACTATTTTTTATGCTGCTTGTATTTCTCTGCTTTTACGTATGCGATACTTTTCAAGAATAGGAATCCTGCAAACTATTAATGTCTCTTTGATCTAATCAATTATGCAGATTTTTTTCATTGCGAGTTAATCTGATAATAGCAGCGATTATATTTCCGAGTGAGCAGTGGTACAAATACATGGTTTCTCGAACATCGACATTTCGCCATGACCTCTATTACATTCGGAGGAAAAAAGCGATGCACCTACAACAGTAAATTTCTCCGCCCACGTTCTGATAAAGTCTACCACGCAATTGCATAGTACAATTACGAATGTCGTTCGGAGTTGTATTTCTGACTCTACTCATTTTCATTTACCTCGCCGATTTTCCAATAGATATGTTTGCAGAGAACATGTGTATATGCATACAGATATATAATCTCGTTGACCTTTGAATAATATCATGTTAAATGGCACGGTTATATTGAAAATGAATTGCTAATAACATCGCAGATGTTAAACTAACAAAGCAAATTTGTTAATATATTTAGCATTGTATATTATAACTGCTTTCAAACTATTCAAAACAATTTTTTTATATACAAGAGAATATTCCTCATTCAATTTTTTGAGAATAACAGATATCTCTTGCATTTATCTTGTATTTAATTTTTTTAATTCAGAATTATTAGACATATAATTGGATATTTTTCCGATTGTTGTGCATATTTTTACAAAACAATAATTTAAAAAAAAAGAAATGAATTTGAATTTCATAAGAAATAATAAAAATAATTAAAGTTATAGTGTATCAAATTATTTAGAACAATTTCTAAATTTATAAGAAAATATCTCGTAAAATTTTTCGAGAATAACAAATATCTCTTGCATCTATATTTTATTAATTTTTTAAATTCTTTGAAATTCTAGTGGAATCTGAGTTTTTCCAATTATTGTGATTTTATATACGTAAATAGTTTAAAAAAAAACAAATTTTAAATTTATGGAAAAATGCAAAAAATAATTAAAAATTCATCCTCCCGTAATATTTTTTTATATTTATATTTTGTTACTTGCCATTTTTGTTATATTTTTTTCGAACAATTTAAAATCACATTTTTCTTCGGAGAGAGAATTATCTTCACTTTACTAGCTTTTAATATTCAACACATTCGTATTATGATATCGTGTGATTGATATCGCAATTAAACTTTTTAAACAAATTTACATTGAATTAACCGAAAGATAAATTTCTATTTGTACAACGCTGTACAATATCTTTTAGAATCATTTGTTTTAAAGTCAACATCGCATTAACCGAATTCAACTACGTAATTAAATTTTTTCCTCTCTGTTATCGATGAGATTAATTTGTGAAAGAATAATAGAGATAATTATTCAGATTTATTTCCGAATCGCGGTATTCTCGATAGCTATATATATTTTTCGCAAAATCTCGCTTTGAATTTCAGTAACCAGGATATAGCGGAACCTATACAACCGGTTTACTGTTCAAAGTAAACCGCGGCCATTTGTGCGTATTGTCGTAGCTACACGCGTGTTTGCAGTTATATCGCGTGTGTTCGCTCATTCACATTCATCTCCCTCCTCTAGGAATTCTCTCCCTGTTTCTTTTACCATTGTAACCCAGCCGATTCAGGATCGGCAATGAAGAGGGTGCACGTGCCAAGTAATGTATACACATGTCTACGTACATGTGTGTATGTAATGTGCATATGTTTGCGTTTATGTACGCGAGCGCGCCGTTGGCCGTGCGCGCGCTCCACGCTCATGGATGCTGGACGCAAAATCAATATCAAGTTTACATCGCGTCTATGTACACACGTGGATCGTGAATCTTGTCGTAAAATTCGGACCCGACGCAACGCCGAGGTTGCTGATACTCAATTGGATTGCAATTGCGTCAGAACGTGATCGTACTAGTACTGGAGAATCAATCCGGAGTTTGAATTAAAGGATGGGAAGGGAGTCACGTAAAAAATGAAACGCGTACACTGAAAAATAAAAATCTATAGAAAATTTAATAACGAAACGAAAGATAAATTTCAAAGCGACACGCAAGCGTAAATCGAAAATATTCTATTACGTAATTTATAATACAATAAGCAAAAAATATATGCAAAACATTGTTTCATTAATATATATTATTAAAAACGTTGATGTTTCATTAATATAATGCATTAAAAACATTGTTCCTTTAAAAGAGATATTAAATTTTTTATATTCTTATAATTCTTTGCTGAAAGGAATATTAAAATAATTGATTCTTTTCCTATCTAATACTTTTTTTTATAACACATGCTAACGAAGTTTATTTAGCATTGTTTAATGAAGACCACATTATTTAATTATTTTTCACATTTAAGCCAATTTTAATTGATATTTTTGAAAATGAATCAATAAACGAATAATAAATAAATTTAATATAACGCAACATTATTTATATTTTTCAATGACTATCATATGCATACAAAGAACATTAAAAGATAATTATAGCTTAATTAAAAAAGAATTATATTCAATGATATAAATTAGTTTTCTCTTTGATATGATTAAAATATTTGAAAAAATTATAATTTATAAATTTATTATACGTACATAGTATAATGCTACGTTCATTCTTGCCATAATTAATAGTTCTTACATAGAACGATGCAGCTGCTCCATCATGCGCTTGACTACGCGAGGGAAATACTTAATCGTTAAATGAATCGCGTAGGTCGTGTACGAATATAATCTTGATCCATTACCCTTATCGATTATCAGGTTACTTGAATTAGGTTTGTTTGAGGTTTGTTCATTATTATTATTATTAATTACAAGGCATTAACAACGTTATCGATTCCCAAATGGATAACTTTGTGCAATCTCTTTTCAATATTAATGAGTATAATTATTTATTTACTGCCTTATATAATTGGACGTAATTCGCGTCTCAATCGCGATAAAAACAGTTTTCGTTTTTTTAAACATTTTTTTATTTATTCTAAATTCTAGATATGCAGGCATTTAGACAACGAAACTAACGCAAATATTTCAATATCTCAGTTTACGTTTTTTTGCTAAAAATTGATAAAAATCCTAATTTAATATAATTTTTCCAAATTTGATCGTCTTACCAAGGAATGTTCACAGAATTCCGATGTAGCAGCCGTGACCGTCGATTTTTTGTATCTGATAACAGTCGCAAAATTCAATACTGCGTATAATCACATCGTACAAGGAAGCAGACGTTAGTTACGCCGTGTAGGACCCGTTCACGCCCGATTCCGCTTCGGAAGACCAAATTCTCTCCTGAATCTTTCCAAGGTAGTTTTCCCGACCGGAAATCGATCCCACGGTGACTCACGAGTATTCACTTGTCAAGGGTGACGTATCGAAAAGCGCACTTTCGGAATGAACGAGGTTTACTTGATATATGTTGTGTTGACCACGAATATCTGCGACCTACCCCACAAGGGTTGTAGTTACAGAATAATGCTCCGGTTCAAGATGGGGAATATTACCCCTTCTGGACGCATGCGCATTTCTGTGCATCCCCCTAGCTGGCGAAGCAAAGTGACGGAGTCCTGGGGTCTGGCGGAAGCGGCAGGACTTTTTACTCGATAAATAATCAAAGGGACCGAGGAGGGTGACTCTATACACTGGACTTCATAAAACTCTTTTTAAGATACTAACAAGGAGATCGTTGTCGTTTAACTTATTTTTTACACAGCTCTTTTTAACTCTTCTTTTTTCGATATTTCTCACAATATTTTTTTATTATTTTCTACGAAATTAATGATTAATAAATAAAATATTGTTACTTATATGAATAAATTTCATGGAAACAAAATAAAATTTTAATATTTTCAAAATTGTTTATAAAATATTTATAAAATATTAACGAAATAATTATCTCTAATTCTTAGTACTAACGTTATTAATAAAATAAAAAAATTTAAATCCCACATTAATGAAAATTATTATTAATGAGCGCTTGGAATGATTGATGTATATAATTATAATTTATCATAAATTTGTAATGTTTATATGACAAGAAGATATAAATATTAGAGAAATTTAAAGTGAATAAAGTGTTAAAAATGTATACATTTATTTATAAAGTTTTATATACATACACATACTGTGTTAATATGATTGATAGCATGTGTGCGACCTCGTGTAACGTTACGTACGCACATTATTTTTACGTAACTATTGTACGTCTTTAATAATCATTCGACTATCGTTCAATCTCAAAAAACGTTTTGGTTTTACATATTATACGTATAAAATATTTCTGTAAAAAATTTTATAAATTTTTTTGGAGCATAAATATTAGATAATTAAAAAAAATCTTATCACAATATATATAAACGTCGCAACGCGCTGACACTCGTTGTTTATGTAGATTAAATATTCTCTGTGAAATTGACGCGCCACATTCGAGGATATGTTTTCCCATGAGCATTGCTCAATCGAAGAGCTTCGATGACGATCGTTCAGTGAACATTGACAAGTCCCTTCAACATTCACTTGATTGCTCGCTGCAATTGCTCGGTATCACGGTGTGACAGCCACGTCGGTTTCGCAATTGCTTGGCCGCGAATTTGTCAGGATCCTAAAAACCAAACCCATGTTGCAATCATATTAAGTCATATTTCTTTCGGAATTTTAACGAATTATTGCAGTCAAATCGCATTTATTTAACACAATTAGGATTTCCTTTAAAATTTAAATGGAATTTCTAAAGAGTAAGAATTTTTCATCTTAAAGAGGTAACTTCAGTTTACAATCTAATTTTAGTAAAATGAAATTTTGATTTTATATATATATATATATATATATATAAATCCTTCATTAGAAAATTAAAGGACAACAAGAAGTAATAAAATGAGACGTAAATCTCTCTCTCTCTCTCTCTCTCTCTCTCTCATACACACACGCGCGCGCACGCACACACATACACACACACACACACACATGAATTGTTACCTGAATGTCATTGGTGCCTGTCACCGTGTGAAAGGATTTCATCGATATTTTTCGCTGCATTTCCTTGAACGGGGAGAAATTTGGCTGCGGCATCCAATTCGTTCCGTAAGAAATCGGATGTATATCCCCACGCGCTGCATGAGATGTATCGTTCAACGTTTCTGAGCGGCCATCGTCGTAACCTGTACTGATTTCATCCAATATCATGTTTGCTTCAGTAGGTACGAGGATCTCCTCTTGCGCTCTGAGGACAAGAATATGTTTTTATGATACAAATAACATTTTTTTCGCTTTATTTTTTTCCTTCTGCAACAAAAGCTAATGAACGAAAGAAGGTAATTGATACACAAATCGCAATACCTACCCATCCTCTGACCATTCCATATATAATTTGATCATTGCAAACGCGTTCCGAAATTTAGCTAAAGATACTTTAACAAAAGTTTCCATGCGATCTGTAGAGTTTGCACATCCCAAAGCGGTTATGGCAATCAACATCGCGATAATCCAACTAATAAAACCGGCCGACATCACTGGTGGCTGTATGGGTACAGGATAATATGAAGACCAGACATGTTGCCACCAGGGATATGAAACATCTCGATATTCAGATTCCTATCAATTACAGAAATTTTTTAAATATTATATATCACATAGAAGATTTAAATTAATTATTATAATTAGTACAACTGATTATTATAAGTCTGTATAAACTAATTATTATATAATGAATTTAATTAATTACATTTTGTAATTAACCTCTTGTAATTATCTAATTTTAGGCTTAGTAATTAGTTTATAGAGACTTATAATAATTAATTATATGAATTATAATAATTAGTTTAGACTAAAATTTACTTCTAAAAAATACTATAATATTTTATTCTTTGGGAAAAGCTTTAGAAAATTATTTCCCTTTTTTCTACATACATATCTTATTTTCTTTATTACATAAAAGTAGATAATTCAAGCATTACGAAAGCAATTTCTTTGTTACAAGAAGAATATAATAACGAATCCACTCACGTAACTCCAATAATGCCAGACGCTGCAATAGAGTATCCTTTGGAGGATCAGCCATAGCCATAAAAGAGCATTAATTGTGAGCCAGCTAACTGACACCTTGAAAGATGCACGTGTATACAGAAGGGCATTAACACATGAGATGCGATGATTTTTGTACCTGAAATACTTTATAAATAAATGTCGCGCCTACGATGTTCATAAGCCGCGTGGAGGACGGAGGATTCTTCCAGAGGATGAATACCACGGCCGTCAGGATTAGGAAGGATGGCAGCGTGTGGATAAAGTCTGGTCCAACTGCGATTTTCGCATATTCACGGAAAACCTTGTGTCGCAGAAGTAGAATCTCGTGGGGCACGGAAAGCAGGGTCCCTATCTGCGTGTGCAACGCGCTCAGGCAGGACATCACTGACAAGGGCTTACGCGTCAGCCTGGCCTTTCGGAATTATCTGTCACCGCGAAGGAACGAATCGTGGTTATAATAGTTACATCCAGTTACATCGAAACGCCTGACGTGCGCTGAAATGAACCGTATAGCGCCTATCGTTTGTTCAAGGAAGGAACGAGTGATAACGATGGAAACACTGATATATTCTCGATAGATATATAAATTTGCACATTAATTCCATTTGTCAACATATTATGGAAGTGTTGAAAATACCTATTATTATGGAATATGTCGGAATTCTGATTCATTCCATGATAGGACCTTAAATAGATTGTGCATATTATATTATATATATAGTGTTCAAAATAGATTATGTGTATTACCGAAGTATTCTGAATGGATTACGGTCGAAATTGTTCAATTATTCTTTAGGTTCTTTCTATTATTTTCTACTCACTAAAATTTTTAGAAATAAATTCTGAAGAATGAAACTCATTCTTAAAAATTGATAAGTGATTGAATCTTTTTTCCAAGAATGGCTCAATTTTTATTCTTTATTGTGAGATTCTATTCTAAAGAGTTTAAAGAGTAAAAAACAGAATAATTGCAATCAGAATTCGAATTTCGACTAGTTATATAATAGTAGCTCAGTTCTGGGATGGTTCATCATGATGATACGTTATTTAAGCCAGTTATTAAAAGTTGAAAATTATACAAAATTGAGCCACATGTTAAACTGAAATAGTTTAATGATTAATAATTAAATTATAATTTAAATTATAAATCAATATATCCTTAAAGTTCCTTGAAGTTAAGAATGGAGAAGTTGTAAAGAGATTGGCATTCAATTAAAATTTTCCCGATAATCGGATTTCCAAGAAAAATAGTGGTCGAAAATTTCCAAACGATTAGCGAACATAAATGAATATTTATTTATAAAAATTCGTAAAATTTATTTAACAATAAAATACTTTCTATTCAAAGCGTTATTATTATATACAATTATATACACTTATATATTTAACGATTAAGCAGTCTATATAAGGAAGTAATCGGGTCCAACGAAGGATCCACATTTTGGAAAGTCCTGTGGCGGCGCCACCATGTCGCTAGGTTCCCCAACTTGCAAGATAACATCTAAACCACGAGTCCAATCAGTCGCGTGCTCATCCCGCAACATCCAATAACCTGCGAAATCAGATAAAAGTTTTATCGAGTTGTTGATAGATTGATAGATTTATTAAATCAGTTTTTTAATTAATAAAAATATTATGAGTAATATTCATAGACTCTTCTTATTTCAAGACTGTCTTATGTAATGTCTTAAAACGTTAATATGACCCTGATTGATTCGTGACTTCTTAAGACTGTACTTAAGACAGTTTTGAATATAAAATTTGACTATGAATATCGACATAGATATCTTAATTATTAATTATTAACACCAAAACCGCCGATGATATTCTATTAAAAACTGAAAGATGGCAATTTAATAATTTCCTTTTTTTTTTCGATTAGTGAGAAGTTATTTTGGTATTATTATTGTAACATTAAAATTATTTGTATTATATACACATATTTTTAATATTCTGTTCTGTAAATCTAATATAAACGAGAAAAAAAAATGATTAATGGTTTTAAGTTAACTAAGGTTTGAACTTAAAGTCAAAAGTTTTGCTATTATATTTATTATACAGTGAAATTCAGTTTGCGAGAAACTCTTCATTTCTAATCATTAATATAATCCCATCAATTGCTAATATCTTCGTATATTTTAACAGTAGAATTATTTTTAATTTGCTAAACAAAGTTATCAAATTAACAATTGAATTTGAATAGGATTTTATACATTAAGTATTTATATCAGTTTAATAAGAAAAGGTTTGTTTAATAAGAACCTGGATTGTCGGCTTTAAATCGCAGTGCCACGGCACCAAATTTAGGCACGATGATGGTATCCTTGATTAATGTGCAATCGAGATTCCGCGAAAACAGTTGGCTTCTCTCATCAAGTTTTTTCAGCTCTTGCAGTGATACACTTCGCCCAAATTGTCGGGCGCCCACCACGTAAAAATTGTAGCCGTGTAGATGATAAACTAGATCATCCAAACCGCCTATAACAAAATAATAGATTAACCTATAACAATAATATAACTTTATAATTGAATAGAATTCCTCATAGCAAAAAGCTGAATTGCCGAATTATTATTCTTATTATTATTCGTGACCTTAGTTAAAATTATTTAATAATATTGAATTATTTTATGATGTCAAACTATATTATGATACTGAATGTATAATATTATAAGTATATAACAACTTATGTAAATTATAAAATTACTAAACTACAAAAATATTAAATTATATAAAAATTAAATGTTTATAGCATGAACAGGTCTAACAGAGAATCCATTAAAAAAACCTGCATCATGTAAAAAATGGTCTTTGAACAAATGGTGAATGAAGATAATTTCACAAGAAATATCACGAACCGATAGTCGAGTCGATGCTGAAATTAGTTTCGTGTAATTGCGAAGCTTTATAAAAGAGACCAATCGTTCCATGTGCTGTTATCGGAAGTCGCGGGATTTCTCTTGGCTGTCGCAATTGTCTTAAAAGAAATTGCGATGACGCGTCAAATAATGTTTTACAAGCGAATAATATATACCTTCCTCATCAAAAGTGATTTATGATGATGAGAGCCTTCATCAATAACTTTAGCTTTCGCAACCAATACAAGATGTAGAGATATCGGGGTCAAACGTAAATTCTATTATGCTGCTAATGTTCTTTCACGTGCTGCTTTACTCATTTTGTAAGATTATCCCCAAGCATATGCTTGGAGGGACTATGTAATAATTAAACTAATGAGTTACGCTATAATATTACGCAGAATACCGTACGCCTTCAAACGAATAGCGTAATAATGAGTTCCTGCAGTAACCTTGTCACATTCCATATTAATTTGCATTGTCTTGATTAAAGATTCTGATCAAAGTTCAATATTATGAATATTTGATGATTTAAGAATTCTTTTCTTATCTCTAATCATAAAATGCTAAGAATCATTAAAAATGTATTTAAATTATTTTGACCTTTTTTTGTATCTTTTCCAATTTATTAAATCATAATTTATTAAATCATACAAGATTGTTGAATATAGGATATTATTTAATTATATATAGTTCAATGTAGTAATTTATATATAGTTCATGTAGCCAAATGCATGCAAATATTCTAAAATATATACATTATATACTAAAAATATATATACTAAATAAAAAATATATATACTAAAAATATATTTATATGTTCTAAAGATATATATATATATTAAAATACCGTCAAATATATGATATATTCAAAGGACACAACTGTAAATATTCTATGAAAAACTATAGAATATTTTATGTAATCTACAAAATATTCTATGTCTCAATACATGGGTTTGATCTTGTTCGTATAAATTTAGTAGCAATTTAAAACAGTTAGTTGATAGCAGTTAATTAACTGCAGATGTGCAGTGTGTAATTAATTTTTTTTTTAATTAACAGTATGCTATTAATTAATTTTACTTATATATTCTGAAAAACTTCCTAGAAATGTTCTTTTTATTAAAAATATATTAAAAATATATTTTATGTATATTCATAAAATGTTCGATTCAAATATTCCGAGATTATTTGTATTTTTAAAGATGTTCGTAGAACATGTTATCTAGGTATATTTTTATCATTGAAGAGAAATATATAACAACGATAAAAAAGGAAAAAATTAAAAATTTTTTAGGCCTCTCATAAAATTATGAGTGTGAAAAATCCGTCTTTGCCTGTGTCTTTCTTTAGGTTTTCTACACATAAAATCTGGACGAAAGATTTCGAATGAATGGAAACGGAGGAGAAAGTGAAAAACGCGAACAACTCAAATTAATCAGAAATGTACACGAGATGAATGTACACGCGACATTGCGAACTAATCGCATTTACGTTTTAATCACGTTGGAATGAAACTGATTTACCTTGATTCAAGAGAATAATCTCGACAGTTGCTCCGAGAGGCACGTGGCGCACGTGTACGCATTCGCATATGTCACCCGCGCCGACGTCGCCGATCTGACGACATCGGCGTCGTGACATGGTCTCGTTGCTCTCATTGAGATCATCCTCGTTGTTATCGTTGTTGGTGCACAGCATCCCCGGAGACACGTCTCCACCTTGGGTCAACAGCGGTGACGGCGGAAATGTGAAAGTGATGTTGTTCACATTCAACACTCGCGTCTCCGTCCCACTATTACCTAAAGAAGACGAAAGATTTTCGCATTGCGATTAAATAATCAAGTTTATATCGCACATTTTCTCTCTCTCTCTCTNCTCTCTCTCTCTCTCTACTCTCTACTACTCTACTCTCTCTACTC